>NW_028227272.1:30617500-30877500 GCF_978045245.1 Mus caroli
GGACACTTCAGATGGACAGTACATTCTGGAGTATGCTGGTGGCTGTGTGGGCGCCATGCAGCTCACCGAATCCGAGCTATGCTTGAATAAAGCTGCCAAACTGAAGGAAACACATTTCACCATCATGCCTCAAGCCCACACTCTTCTCTGGGAAAGGTCCCTTGCTCTCTCTCCTCCTTCCCCAGGTAAGATGGATGGCTCCCTATCTGCCTTGCCCATCTCCTGCTCATCTCTACCACACCCCCTTTCAGAACTTGGAGCATCGTCCCCAGATGAACTGGATCCTTCCAAGGTCATCGGCGACTTCCTTCTGACCTCACTGCTAGGCAGTGAGCATTTCTGACATCCTGCTTTGTTTGACCTCTCAGCAGCCACCGCTTCCTCTCCCTTCTGAATGCCTGTCACACACCACCAGACAGCTCTCACCTGCCTGCTTGCTTCTCTTCTCTGTCTGCCTGTTACATATTCAACTTCCTCAGGCTCCTGCTGGCCCCAGTCTCTTCTTTTCCTCATATGTGTGTGCGCACACACGCACGCACACACACGTATGTGGAGGCCAGAAGACAACCTCAGCTATCATTCCTCTGATTCCAGCCTCCATGTTTTTTTGAGACATGGTCTTTTGGCAGCTTAGAACTTGCCAAGTTGGCTAAGCTGTCTGGTGGCCAGTGAGCTCCAAGAACCTGCTTGCCTCTGACTTTCCTGTACTGGAGTTACAAACCCATGCCCGCATACCAGGCTTTATCCCTTGGTTCTAGAGATGCAGCTCATGCGTACACAGCTAGCACTTGACCAACTGAGCCATCTCCCCAGTCCTGTCCTCTCCTTAATCTCTTCCAATTCCCTTCTTTAATAATCACCCACAGAGCTGCCAACTCCCACATTCACCCCCCTAGTCCAGGCTTCTCCTCAGCACATAGTTTCTTCAGTCGCCTGTTTAACATCCCGGACACTTCAGATGGAATGACTTTGGAGTCAAACCCTTTCTGCCTGCCTCCATCTGGCACTTCTCTTGCTCTCCTGTTCTCAAGGATGGCATCCAGCAATAGGGACTAACTCCTGACTCCACTCCTCCTGCTGACTCTGCCCACCTTCTCCTGACTCCATGCACCTTCTTATGACTCCTCCCAATTTCTAGAACGCTCCAAGTCCTGACAAGGTTACCTTCCATATAGCACTGGATTCTCTACACTGCCCTTTGTGCCTACCACCTGACCACTCTGTTAGATCATTGCCCACCCCTACCCCTTCCCCAATCTTGGAAATGACCCTGTGACTAGGGCTGAGTAGCAGGATCCTCATCTGCAGATTCAATGACGTGAACAAAATGTCTCTTTCATGTTTATAAAATGAGAAGAAGTTGATCTCTGGCTCTTCAGATTCTATCCCACCCAGATGACTCAAAGCTAATGCCAATCATTCTGGATGTCACTATCTAGTATTACCATGCTTCGATCAGTTCCAGCTTTTGGGGCTCTTACCCAACGCCAAGGCACATCAAGTGGTCACACTGTTGGGTATCTGTGTGCAGAGCCAGGCCTTCCCATCTCCCTTTCCTTTCTCTTTCCCTTTCTCTCTGCCTCCCCCTCCCTTTCCTTCCTTTCCTCCCCTTTCTTTTCTTGTTCATGTTCTTTGCATGCATATGTGTGATTGGTAAGACTGGAACGGATGGCCTGCTACAAGCTAGACAAGAACTCTACCACTGAGCTACATTTACACCCTCGAGTCCCTCCAACTTACTGTCTTTTAATCCACAACTCCTTCTGGATAACCACACCACAAATTCTGCTCCAGGGAGGGTCTTTGTCTTCATCTGAGACAGCTACCTAAGAATATCGGTTGAGATGTATTCTCTGAGGCCAAGGAGATGGCTCACTACGGAAAGGGCTTGTCTCAAGCATGCCTGATGTTGTGGATTCTGTTCACTGAAACACATATAAAAGCCAGACACAGGAGGGTAAGCATCTACAGTCCCAGCGAGGCCACGAGGAGGTGGGAGTGGAGATGAAAGAATCTCCCGAAGGGTCAAGGCAGCTAGCCTGTTTTATGCAGAGACCTTGTCTCAGACAAGGCAGAAAGGTGAGGGCTGACATTCCAAGGTTGTCCTCTGCCCGCCTGCCACGTGTACCATGGTACATGCTTACCCACACTCCCAGGGTACATGCTCACCCACACCCCATGGTACATGCTCACCCACGCACCCACCCATGAACAAATATCCACCCCCAACATCTACATATGCTCACACAAACACAGATTTATTTTCTGTGCTTTAAGAAAATGTCATTTTGTAACCGTCCAGCAGTTAAAATTATAATACTGAATAGAGTGTCAGCTACATGGGCTTCTCATCTTAGAGACCAGGCAAGCCTCCTGCTTCTCACAGCAGCGTGAGAACCTTTGATGTGAGGGGTTTTGTTTGGGTTTTTTGTTTTGTTTTTTGTTTTGTTTTGTTTTCCTTTTTTTTCCCAACTGGGGAAGGAGGGGCTCAGAAAATATTGGGAAGGACCTGACTGACATCATACAGCCAATTAGGAAGCAGAGGAGGACCTCCCATTGCTTTGGAGTGGAGCCTCCCCTGGCTCTGTTTACTGGGGGGAGGGGGGGCATGGGACAGGGTGGGCAAAGTAAACACAGAGGCAGGCTACATGATTCAAACCACTTGTTTTCCCCTGGCAGATGTTCGGTTAAGTGATGAAAAGCATGCATGATTGGCAGTTTCCATGGTGATAGGTTTGCTAGAGATTAACTGTGCATGAGTCATGGCTGGAGCGCCCTCCTTCTCTATCCTCTTCCTGGCTGGAGAGGGAAGCTTTGAAGAATAAGCATTGTTGTCTCGTCCCCACCTCTAGAGCCGCATCCTATATATTACCTAGATACTTTATCCCAGGGGGCGGTGACTTCTGAGGAGCAGCTAAACTGTAGGTGTGGTGCCCCCACTGTATTTATGGAACCTGACCTCTGTTCCTCACCAAGCTAGGCTCTACCACACCCTGTGGTAGGGGCTGCAAGGGTGAGGATAGGGGTTGGCCTAGACTCTTCATTTGCTTTGCTGTACCAGCAAAACATCCCTCTCTACAGGGTTTTCCCAAACACACCCTTAGGGAGCCAGCCCCTCCAGGACCACAGTTCAAAGAGCTTGCTGAGAAAAATACCAGTTGTATGAGGTCACATAACCCTCGTCCTCAAATCCCAAACTCTTACTGGAAAGGACAAGAGGCTCTTTGGCCACAGTCAGCACTTGGAGCTGTGGCTGACCACACCCAGCATAAAGAACTTGGTGGGAAACCAACAGCTTTTACCAGAATGGCCCTGGCCTTTTTTGTCAAGGTCTGTCTCTGTGATGCCCTTGACTCTTGAGCATGACTTCTTGTTTACACCTATGCATCCTGGGAAGCTGTCTGCAGGACCTCAGCCCGGATTGCTCTGTGGTTAATGTCTCACTGACTCCCCTCCCTGCCGACCTGACCGACCATCCAGCCCCACACTACTTCTCCATCTCCATGAATGAGAACAAGCAAGCCCCTGCTGGGTGAGAGAAGGGACCCTAGGTTTAAAATTAGAGAGGACCAAAAAAGGATGAGGCAGATCGCACTTCATTCTGACGGACTTGTGGGCAGGAAAAGGAGAAGAGAGAAAGCTCTGTGATTGTACACACTTGGTTAAGGTTTTATAGAATTTGTAATTTTACATTATATCTATAATTGTTATTTCCATAGCCTACCACATGACACACCGCACCGAGCTCTGGATGATACAGCCTCTCTTTTAAACCCTCCCTGGGTGTGTGAGAAACAGGTCTGTTATCTTAGTCCATTTCCTATCTCTATCACACAATGCCTGAGACTGAGTAGAAGTTTATTTGACTCATGATTCTAGAGTCTGGAAAGTTCAAGGACATGGTGTCCAACATCTGCTCAGCACGTGGGAAAGGCCTTGTGATGTGTGAGAACAGGCTGGAGGGTGTCACATGGTGAAACATAGCCAACCATGCTAACTCAGATTTCTCCACTCCTCCCCTCTTGTTATAATCCTGCCTCTATCTTCCCGGTGTTGGAATTACAGGCGCATACCCCTGGGCTGGCAGTTGGACTTTGCTATAGTTGTTATTGTTTTATGATACAGAGAGGAGAGCCGAGGGCTTCATACATGTTAAGTAGTCTTGCTTTACCACTGGGCCACACGTACCTAGCCCTCTTGTCTTATAAAGACACTAAAGTCACCATGTGGTCTCATTCTTATGACTTCATCTTATCCTAATTACCTCTTAAAAGTTCCATCTTCAAATTCCCTTCACATAACCTCTCTCTCCCAGGAAGCCCAGGTTAGCCTGATGTAAGAGATCGATATCAGCTCAGGAACTCCAAGACCAAGTTCTCAGCACAAAGATTTATTTGCCCCAGAGAGACAGAGGGAAGGGAATAAGAGACAAAGACAGGAAATAGAGGACAAGGGAGAAGAAGGATGGAACAGGGGAGAGGATCAGAGTATTTATTCCGTGGGGACAAGACTGTCTCTGGATAGAGGGGAGACAGACATGGTTCATAGGCAAGTGGCAGTTTATAAAGATAACTGTCACATGTGTAATTTTAATTGGGCATGTTAATTAGATGTTAATTAGATGAGCCAAAGGGGGTTTGGGTTGCTTGACTTAAGTTATTTTGATAGCTGGACCTTGGTAGTCAGCTTCAGGAAGAGGAAATACACAAATAAAGGAATGGACCTTGGTGGCTCCTTTAGGAATGTAATCTAATGGTTTTTAGCAAGGCAGAGGGGATGGGGGAGAAGGCCACAGCCTGCCAGAGCCATGGTTGCATGGTCACACGGTCGCCATGGTCGCTGTGCTCAAGCTGGCTGGAGTCCCACCCCCCTGGAACTTGCTATACAGTTGATCTTCATGCCTCTGTCCTCCAAATGCTTGGGTGACTGATGGTCACTACTGTGGTCAGCTAGCAGGAACCTTTCACTCCAGTTTCCAACACAGGAACCTTTGGAGGAATTCAGTAAGGCCTTGGCTCCAAGGTCCCTCATTTGCTGCAACTCCTGCTAAAACCCCTGTTCTCATTTCATATTCAAAATCTTACATATCTGCATCTGCTTTAAAGTTTAGGCTACATCTTTACTTGGGTTCTACCGTCAATCACCCGGATGGTAAGCAGTAAACCCTACTGTTGTTTCTCTGGAGGAGAGACTGCATGGTGTCTGGGGCTATCCCTGCCAACCTTGCTTGAGCTTTAGCATTGGCAAGGCCCCGTCTGATGCTGTCTTTTCCAGCAGCATCTGTACAGCTGAGGAGATGGAGGTTCTGTCTCCAAGAAGAAAAGGGATAAAGATTCTACAAGAACAACTTAGCTGACCAGGCTGTAAGCCAATGTGGGGCAGGAGCATGGTTTGAAAATGAGGAAGAAGGGAGGGAGAGACAGCCCAAGTCTTTGGAAACTTCAGGTATGTAGCACAAGCTGGTCTGAAATGTGTTGGCTTCAAACTCTTGGTCCTCCTGCTTCAGTCCATTTTTGTGGGTGGACCTTGATATAGTAGCTGCTGCTAGGTGCTGAGTACTGTACTAAGCGCCTTTAAATCTTTCTCTGCTTTTGCCACAGTTCTATAAGGTGCTATTTGATGTGTGGACAAGAAAACTGGATAAGATTTAGGCACTTTAGGGTGTATATATTCTTTTAATAGAAGATTAAATGTAGGAAACAAGAGAAAGGAAGAAAATGGGCAGTGTGGCTCAAGAAAGAGAAAGTTGGCGTCTATAAGGTGCAGTTGGAAGTCGCCTGGAGGAGACCTGGGTGTTCTTTGATAAAGAAAGAATAAGGTTACCTTTAGTGAACTCACAGGAACCAGGAAAGCACAGAGTAAAAGCCTAGGCTTGCTCCCCCCACCACTTCATTGATCTTCATTTTCAAGAACAGAAAAGGGAGTTGGTTTGGGAAGTCTGTGCTAAGTGGCAGCTGTGAAGGCTTCGGTGTGCTTGTGCTCCGGTGAACTCTGAGTGCTGAGAGAAGGAAGCTGGTCCTGGGTCTGGTACAGTTTTTATTTTGCACATGGGATTCTTGTTGAGATGTGTAAGGAATAAATTCCTTTCCTGGTCATCTGTGTTCTCTCTCTTCATCTGGTGCCATCACTGTAGACTAATGGGTAGCAGTCATGCTGACTCTGTATGGTTCGAATGCTGCAGCCTTAGCGTAGGGAAAGCTGGTGGTCAACACCATCACACTTGTCTATCACAGCCAAGTTGACATCGACCAAGATATCCCAGAAGATCATTAGGACTTGGATAGAGGACTGAACTCAATAGGTATGTGGTTACAACATACCAACTGTCATCTTGGTACAGGAGAAAATGCAGTTTCGATAGAGCAACCACCTGCTTTTTACGGTGACGGTGTAAAACCCACAAGGAGGGTTGGAGAGATGTATGGACAGTTGAAAGTTTGTACGACTCTTGCAGAGAAACCAAGTTCAATTCCCAGCACCTGGGATATCTTGGGGTCACTCACGATTGCCTGTAACTCCAGCTCCAAGGGATCTAACATCTTCTGGCTTCTGAGGACACTGTACTCATGTGTGCATACCTCGACACTGGTACACACATATACTCATAATAAAAAATAGAAAGTAAAAATCTAAAAAGCCCACAAGGAGAGATTGATCCAGTTGCACACTGACAGTGATTCCTGGGGGCTGACGTGCTGTGGAGAATCCAGTGTGTGCTGCCAATTAGAATGATACACCCTTGTGAGGGGATGTTAGTCATGTGAGTCTTCTATTTTGAAGAGGACACTCTAAGGAAGCCATGGGTATTAGAGAGGGGTTGACTGTGTGATGTGGAGTAGACCAAACTCTGGGGTTTTTGAAGATCAGGGCTAGTAGTTAGCTGGAAGACATGAACCAAGTCACTCTCGCCAGCAGCTTTGTCTCAGTTTCCTGATTCTTTGGAAAACAAAAGTTAATTAGATGCTCTCTGAGATGCTTTCCAGCTGTAAGAATTTTTGATTGTAAAGAACCATTTAATACATTCTTAGGAAACCTGTCATAAAAAGTCTAAAGGCAATGGTAATAGCAAACTAATGCCTAGCTTTCTCCAAAACATTTTTCATGGACTCTGATAATGACCAAGGCACTTTTAAAAAGTGTGTTTAATGTCAAGTAAGTTTTAGGAAATAGTATATATGTATTTCCCTTCTCAGAGTCAGTATATGCACATTACAGACTCTGGTGAACCCAGCAAGATGAACTGGCAGTCTTGTTTTGACTAAACAAGGGTTTCCTTCTTTTGAGACACAGTCTTGCTATGTAGCCCAGGATGGTCTTGAACTCATACTTCTACATCAGCCTCCTGAGTTCTGGCATTACAGGCATGTATGGGGCATGTGATTAGTTCTGGAATTTAAAAAAAAAAAAAAAAGGTGATATTTGAAGACACCTGGACCGTAATGCTCTGGGTCTGGGCATACCCAGCCTTGGTCTAGTCGCAGCATTTTCTGTAAGGTCTCCAGCTACCCTGGAAACAGAAACAAAGTGAATGCTTTTGACACAATCAAAACAAGTTCCCTAGATCTAGTTAGTGAGCAAGATTCATGTTTGGTATTTTTGGAGCCTGTGTTTCACAAAACATGTCATTGTAGCTATAACTTGATTAATCAATGTGAGACATTAGGCACCAACTTCATGCTAGGAAATGTGGATTTATGTTACCTATAAGACCTCCTATCTACTTCCCCATTTTTGATAAAGTTTTATTAATTATCTATTGATTTCCTTGAGAACTTTTAAATACTTAAATCCCTGTTATTTTATCGAGCTTAGTTTACATCTCTTCATTCCTTCTGTTGTTTAGGAAGCTGAGACTCTCTGGATTGTTTCTTGTTTAGTTTTGTATACGCACACACACATATATATACACACATATACATTTGAAATACTTATAAGGTATACTTTAATTACTATCCTCATCTTAAGGGAATCTGTATAACCCTTTTATATGTTGAGGTTTTAAGGCAATAACTGATTATCCTTGGTAAGTGGACCAAATCTCATGAATAATTAAGCTTTCAGTGAATAAACTCTGCCACCCCCTCACCCTGCCAAACATTTTTCTGTGTTATGGTTTCAAAGGAACTATGAAAAAGGACTGCCCCAAATTACAGGGAATTTCTTGTCTTGTCTTTTTCTTTTTCTTTTTCTTGAAGGTTTAGACATGTTATTTATTAGCAGACCCATGGTCCCTTGGCATACCAGCAAAAATATAAATAATATATGTAGCTTATTGTTGGAACTACTGTGCCTTATTTTCAACTCCAAAGCAAGTTATCAATTTCAAGACCAAAATATTTAATACAAAGTCTATGAAACAGCTTAATACACAAGTAGAGAAATCTGAGCAATCTCAGAAAAATGGGTAAGAAACAGTCGTTATCCTTGATTGTTGAATGTGCAGGGTTTTTTTTTTTTTTTTTTCCCCTTAGTTTAGAATACATTTTATTCAGGGCATGGGGAGGGGAGTTAAGAGTATAATAGAGGTAGATAAAGGCAGAGAGAGAGAGAGAGAGAGAGAGGGGAGGGGAGGGGAGGGGAGGGGAGGGGAGGGGAGGGGAGGGGAGGGGAGGGGAGAGGAGAGGAGAGGAGAGGAGAGGAGAGGAGAGGAGAGGAGAGGAGAGGAGAGGAGAGGAGAGGAGAGGAGAGGAGAGGAGAGGAGAGGAGAGGAGAGGAGTAGAGGCTGGCCATGAGCATGTGGAGAGAGGGGGGGTGGGCAAGGGAATGAGAAGGGGAGAGCAAGAGCAAGAGAGAAGCAAGAGGGCAAGAGAGGAACAAGACCATACAGGCTTTTTTATAGACTTTTTTTTTCTTAGTCATATAAGTTGTAATAGCTTCATTGTTATGTAACCATGTCATAGAGACTAAAAAATGTCTAGACAAGGTAAATGTGCCTCATTTAATATTCAGAATCACATTACTAGATCCTCCAGAGCTCCCAGGGACTAAACCACCAACCTAAGAGTATACATGGGACTCATGGCTCCAGCTGCGTATGTAGCAGAGGATGGCCTAGTTGGTCTTTTCTTATTTTAGATGCACGGTTGCCTTGTTTTACATGCCTGAGAATCTGCATGCAGTACCCGTGGAGGCCAGACGAAGGCATCTAGGACTGGTGTTACTGAAGGCTGTGAGCCACCCATGTGGGCTCTGGGAACTGAACCCAGGTCCTCTGGAAGAGCAGTCAGTGCTCTTAACCTCTGAGCCATCTCCCCAGCTCACACTATGTTCTTGTCTAGTAACCATTTAGAAATATAATTTTCTGATGACAAGATAGAATATAAAGCTAGTTAAAATGTATTTCTGCTGCTATATTAGTATTCCCTTCTCCCCTTAGCTTTTCCCTTATCTGCCTTAATGGCTAACCCAAAATGCAGTCTTGAATTATATTTCAAGTTTCCTCAGTGCTCTCGTTGAAGCTTGGGGTATTATTGCCACTGACTCTGAGTGAGGCTGAGGGTTTTTGTTTTCTACATTACAATGGTTTTTCTCTATTCCTCTTTTATTTTATTTATAAGCTTTATTTTATCTCTTACTAACATGTGTGTGGGGGGCACCTGTCCACAGAGTGCGTGGGAGGTTAGGAGACAACTCCATGGAATCAATTCTCTTCTCCCACCTCTCTGGGGGTTTTGGAGATCAGACTCCGGTCATCATGGCTGTGCAGCAAGCTCCCTCACCCACTGAGCCTTCTTGCCTCCCTCTTGAATGTCATGTAGCGATAGCCTGACTTTTGTGTCACTAAAGTATAGAATACCCACGTTCTGCATTGCAGTTATAGTATTCTCTCTGTCTCCAGTTTTAAAGGTTAAAAAAGACCAGGGGACAGGTAGGTGCCTGTCACTCTATGTGGGTTGCTTGCTGAAGAACGAATTAATGGCTGGAATTTTGCATTGCCTCATGCCAAACATGGTCTCTCTCCCCTCCCATTGGTTAAGATCATGTCACATCTTAGCTCCCATATTTAGACCTTAGCTCTTTTATTCACTTTTCCCTGCATTTTCAATAACCTTTCTCTTTCTTGCAGTGAATCAAGCATCCAACACACCTTTTAATGTCATTGTGTGTCCACTACCATCCATATTGCTGCTTCCATTCCTACCCAGGGCCTCTGACCTTCTGTTTCTATCTCTGCTCCCCTCTCTGTTATCAACTCGTTCATTTCAGCCTGAGTCACCACCGCCGCCTTTTTCCTTTGCGACCGACATTTTTGTTTTGTGGTTGTGCATACTTTAAAGGCTTTCTCTGAAACAATATGGACAGTCGAAGTTTCCGAGCTCTTGCTAGCCTAACTTTACTTTCATTCAACAGGTAAGCTGGCTAAGATTCTCCTTTAAAAACAATCGTCCCTACAAATTTCAAAATTAGCGTCTTTAGCATTCAGTGTGTTTGAGGAGACCTGATGGTGGTCTGCCGTTTGTTCTCCTGTTGATGTCCAGTGTTTAATCCTTGGCAGCACTTGGATTTCTCTTGAAATGGCACAGAGATGTACTTAGGTGTGGACCCCACCCATTCTGTGTGATGGAACATAGTAGGAATAAAGAAAGACAAAAGTCTTTGTCAGTTTGGGGAAACTTCTGTTCCCTGGAACTTTCTTTTATCTTCTATTTCTCTGTTCTCTGGCTGCTACAGTTTTCTCTCTGATTTCCCAAACTTTCCTACCCTTTTATATTTTTACCCTACATGATTAGGAACACACTCAATTTTATTTTTCAGATCCATAGCATTTAAACTCGTCATTCCATTTATTTGTCTGTTTGTTTATTGTGTGTCCCACTATGTGGGTCTTGGGATTCACACTTGGCGGCAAATGCCTTTACCCACAGAACCATCTCACTAGCCCAGTTCTATGGCATTTTTTACTTTAACGGTCACATTTTTATTCCAATTATTCTTTCCTGTTGGAATTTTTCCTCAGCATTTTATTCTGCTGGAAGAATATTTATCCCTCTTAGAATCAACTTATTAAGTGATTTATTTTCCAAGATTCTCTCAGCCATGGTCTGGGTTTCTTCCATCGGGGTTGCTCCACACTTATTTGTGTGGTTTTGTTTGTTTGTTTGTTTATTGGTTGTGGTTCTCAGCACCTATCTGGTGAGTTCTGGTCATTGTATGGTTTCTAGGCTCCAGGCCCGCCAGTAGTGTTTTCCTGCTGGATGGGAGGGTAAGTGGACACATCTGCGTGCCCACCTGATCCGTGGACAGGGCTTCCTCTGAGGTGAAGCATCCTGGCTGCCTCAGGCCACACACTGAGGAGACTCCTTAGGAGCCTCCCAATGCTGCCCTTTCTGGCCCTGATGTTTTCCTTAATCTCTGTGTCCCAAATGGGAGACGTTTTAGTCTTGGGGTAGATGCATTCTCTCTGCATATAGACGTGTATTAACCTCACCACCACCCTTTTAATCATTCCTTTAAGAAAAGAAGGAATGAGTCGAAAGAAAATATGCCTGCCAGGTTGTTTTCAACCTTATTTTCCCCATATTGGAAAATTGTTTTGAATTTACATATAGCTCTAAAGTTGACAGCATTGGCCTAGAATCACTGAGCCTGGGTTGGAACATCGGTCCAGCATACAGTGAGTGCAGTGGTACAAGCCTATAATCACTGCACTTGGCAGGTACATTCAGGAAATCAGTAGTTTGACGTCACCCTTTGTTACATAGAGTTCAAGGTGAGCTCTGTCAGAAACAAACAAATAAAAGATTTAAAAAAAAAAGTGATCACTGCAAAATGCTGGGGAAATATAAACAACAAAAACTGAAGAAAAAAAAATCTGTTCTTCAGTCCTGCAGAAATAATATAACATTTGTCGCCTTCCTTAGCTCCTCTTGAGTATGTAGTCATATGTGTTAGTTGGGGGGGGGGGGTCATGTATGTGAAGGCCAGAGGTCAGCGTTGTGTGTCTTCTCCTCTGTCGTTCACCATCTTGTTTTCTGAGACAAGGTTTCCTTGAACCTGGAGCTTGTCAATTCAGCTAGACTGGCTAGGCAGGAACCCCAGGGCTCCTTCTGTCTTGATCTCTCCAGGGCTGGGATTATAGGTGTATGCTACCATTCCCTGTTTGTCTGGGTGCTGGGGGCTCAAACTCAGGTCCTACTCTTTGTGTGGCAAATACCTGATGGACTGAGGTCCTTCCCCACCCTCTTTTTGTGTCTCTCTCCCTCCTTCTCCTTTGCCCTTCCCACCTCAGCTAGCAAGGGCAATATGCCATATGTTCTGTTCCTGCTAAGTCTCTTTAAACAATGGCTTCAGCTACCTTTCTGTGTCATAGCACATTGTCTCTGAGGCCTGGTACTAACTGACAGGCACACCATCATCCTCTTACTGACAGGCACCACCATCCTCTCTTGCTGACAGACACCACCATCCTCTTACTGACAGGCATATATACCATCATCTACTAGTTTCAAACATGAAATAGTTTGTCATTTTTGCCACTCCAAACAAGTACTTATAAACATCGTTGGTTACATCTTTATTCATACCTGTTCTAGTTTGCTTTTCTGTTGCTGTGATAAAACATTTTGACCAAAAGAAAATCAGAGTAGGATAGGGTTGGTTCATTTGGTGTCTTTGCTGTGATGGACACCATGGCCAAAAAGCAAGCTGAGGAGGAAAGGGTCTATTTGGCTTACACTTGCATATCACTGTTCATCATCAAAGGAAGTCAGGACAGGAACTCAAACAGGACAGGAAGCTGAGGCAGGAGCTGATGCAGAGGCCATGAAGGAGTGTTGCTTACTGGCTTGCTCCCTATGGCTTGCTCAATAGAGTGCCCCCGCCCACAATGGGCTGGACCCTACCTCATCAATCACTAATTAGGAAAATGCACCATGAGCTTGCCTACAACTTGATCTTATGGAGGCATTTTCTTACTTGAGGTTCCTTCCTCTTGGATCACTAGAGCTCATGTCAAGCTGACATAAAACTATCCAGTCCATTTGACTTATACTTCCCAGTCCATCACTGAAGGAACTCAAGACAGGAACCTGGAGGGAGAAACTAAATCAGAGACCATGGAGGAATGCTGCTTACTGGCTTGCTTGTTAGCTTTGTCATAAGCTAGGCCCACTGGGTATATGGATGGTGCCGCCCACAGTGGGCTGGGCCCTTTCACATCAGTCACCAATCAAGATCATTCCTCACAGACATGTCCTCAGGCCAATCTGATTGAGACAATTCTTCAGTTGAGGTGACTCTTACCAGGTGACTTCAGGTTGTGCCAGGTTGGCAGTATAGACTGTCCAGTACAGTACCCTTGGCAGAATCACTAGGACGAAAATGTATGCAGATCTAAGTCTTGGCCCGGCATTCAGGGTTCTTTTGAAGTAGAACCCTGTGACTTTCTGGCTTCAAACTTCCCCTGGACTCAGCATCCCCTGGGTAAAGCCTGGCTCTGCAGTTTACTGGATGTGAGCCTTTAGGCTGTTTCAACCAACTTCTTTAGGAACTTTTCTATAAAATGAGAAAGTCATTCCACTTTTCTGATGTGGTTGTTTTAAGGGTTAAACAAAAATAAAATTCACATGAAGCTCTTACCCAGCCCTGTAGACTGAATGTAAGTCAATAGTAGTGGTATCAAACCCACGTCATCCCTGAGTCCACTAAAATCTCCTTCAGGGACACTTCTGTCTTAGTTACTGCTGTGAACAGACACCATGACCAAGGCAACTCTTATAAAGACAAACATTTCATTGGGGCTGCTTTACAGCTCAGAGGTTCAGTCCATTATCATCATGGCAGAAAGCATGGCAGGATGCAGGTAGACATGGTGCTGGAGGAGATGAGAGTTCTTTATCTTGATCCACAGGCAGCAGAAAGAACTGTGAGCCACTGAGCCTGGGCTTGAACTTCTGAGACCTCAAAGCCCACCCTCACAGTGGCACACTTCTTCCAACGAGGCCGTGTCTACTTTAAGAAGGCCATACCTTTTAATAGTGGCACTCCCTATGGGCCTATGGAGGCCTGTGAGGGTCATTTTTATTCAAACCACTATGATGCTCCACATGAAACCATGTGTCCCTGCTGTGTCAGAGTTTCATGGCCACGTTCTTCCATCACACCGAGTTGATTGAGCACACTTATGGGCTAGGCTCTTACTGTACTTCAGAACACTTTGTTCAGTTGAGTGTGTCTAGAGAGAAAGCATCTCCCTCCTCAGCAATGCTGTTGGTCCCTCACCAGGATGGATGAATTAATTTTCATTATCTTTTGGGAGGGTAGGGGATGGGTAGTTTCTTGAGGCAGGCTTCCTTTCACTGTGACTCTTTGGCTGTCCTGAACTTGCCGTGTAGACTAGGCTGGCTTCAGACTCACAGAGATCCAAGTGCCTTTGCCTTTCAAATGCTTCCAACTGGGGTTCTTGGGACTTGAGGTAACATGGAAAAGATTTGCCAGAGTGTTCACCTCAGATTTTTGTCATTTGTAGCTCTGAACACGGCACCTGGTCCTGGCTGCTGGATGATACCTAACCCCAGAAGTGCTTGAACCCTCTGTGAAATAGTTAGCTGCTGAAGAACTCTACAGGCCTTTTGATTCCCGTTGAGCCACTTGGGCACTGTCCCAGCTAAGCAAGCAGGCAGAGCTCAGCATGCCCCATCAGGACCTTTGTGTGGCTCTGAGCACACCTCCCTCATCCTTAACACTTTCATGGAGTGATAAGATGCTTTTGTAGCCGGGAGGGGTTTCCTTCTCAGCGCACAATCCACAAAGGTCCCTTTCACATCCCTGTAGATGCCTCCCCAGTTGCCTAGGGAGATGGACAGGCGGCCAGCCTGCACTCCTGCAAATGGCAGCTTCCAGGAAAGAGCCTGGAGGAGAAGAGGGACCACCCTGGGGAGAGCTCTTTGATTGACAGAGTACTCTGCCTCACTTCATCTCTTGTCTGGGTGTCTTTCAGGAGTCATGGCCGGCTTCAACATGGGAGGAGACCTGAGGGACCCTGCTGACAGTGTCCCCTTAGGCTCCCTAGCAGCTGTTGGCGTCTCGTAAGTTCCCCTCTTAGATTGGTCTGAGCTAGAGAATGGAAGAGAAAACCCAGGCAGAAGAGGGGGCTGCCCCTTTTGTTCTGAGAGTGCCCTGGCTGCGACCAACCTATTTCGTATTCCAATCCTCCTTTTTACACTCGGTGGGCTGGAAAATTCACGTCTGGTGGGTTCTGATGCTGCCCTTTCACAGTCCTGCCTGAGAATGCTGCGGAAGGAGGGGGATCATGAATGCAAAATAATCCTTCCTTGCCCCACCCCCAACCACCCTGCCTCTTCTCCACCTTCTTTTGAACTTGGGGATTTTTTTAAAATTCAGAGTTCCCAGGGTCATGGTGGGAACATGGGGATGAAGCATGTTGTAATCTCATAGACTAGCATCGGCATTCCATTTGTCAGCCTTCTGAGCTTCTATGAAAGGAGAGGGAGAGGGAGGGAGGGGGGAGAGAAAGAGAGTGAATGTGGGGGTGTCTACATGTCATATGTGCACCTAATGAATGGAGGGAGATGCTACATGTTAGACAAGTAGCAGAAGCTCAGAGATGGGGTTCCCCCTCCCTCGGTTGCTGGTTTCTGAGGTTTTAGTTCCCATCACACTGCTGTCACCTGACTAACAAGGCCTTGAGTCTGTTTTTTGTTTTTTGTTTTTGTTTTTTTTTTTTTTACCTTCTAGAGTCTTCCTTTATTTCCCCTGTGCAGTGGGCAGGAGGGCACCTCTCTGCTTTCACTGAGTAGGTGCGGAAATGCGGTGAGGTCATAGGCAGAAAGAACCCTGCCATGAGGAGCTGGCAGTGCCTGTGCTATTTTAATGACAGCACTTGAAAATGTTAAAATATCTACCTGTGAATGCTTACTGACACAAGTCCCTTGCTGCCAGCCAGGCACAGGGCGCCAGGCCATGTGTATAAAAGAGGCAAGGACATTGTGAAGAGCATAAAGCGATCAGGAAGAGCTGAGTGTGAGGGGGGGGGGGGGAGAGGAGGTTCCACATGAGCACCTGTCCTGCTTTACACAGAGCCGGAAGTCAGAGGAGCCTTGTGTGTCATGGCCCAGCCGGGAATGGGCAGACCTCAGGGTTATGTGACTTAGTCACCCACACAGAACAGCTTGATGGTGGAGCCACTCTACAGCTTCACCTGTTAATTCTCCCCTCTGTGTCTTCATTTGCTTTCTGTTGCTGGACCTTGGGGAGGAAACAGTTAATCTCAGTATATGGTTCATCATTGCGGAAAGTCAGACTGGAGACAGGAGTGAAAGCAGAGATGATAGATGAAGGAATGCTGCTTACTGGCTTGCTCAGCTTGCTTTCTTACAGAACCCAGGACCATCTGCCTAGGGATGGTACCACCCACAGTGGGCTGTACCCTCCGCTATCAATCCTTAATCAAGAAAATGCCGGCTATACTCACCTACGGGTCACAGGCCAATCTTACAGAGACATTTTCTCAGTTGAGGTTCCTTCTTCTCAGGTGACCCTAGCTTGTGCCAGGTTAACAAAAGCACTTAAGTATACTGTTGCCTGTGGTCTAGAGACTGGAGAGGTCCAACACATGACTAGGTAATTCTTCTACTGGAGGAAGATGGATGAACTGCGGGACAGCAGGTCAACCCTGGCCAAGTCCTGGAAGCTGGGCTTCCCATTTCCCCACTCCAATACCCTTCCTTAATATAAGATTAAAACCACTGCTACCTTGGTTTCTTTTGGCCAAGAAATACACTATAGAGTAGAAAGAGTACAAAATGTACCTTCCCAGGCTTCTCCATGGCTCCATGGCTGGCCTTCTTTCATGACTCAGATTCCCATAGAAAACTGAGGCTTGGTGGGATTGGGGCTGGGCAATGTGGCAGCTCTTTCTCTTGGATTTTGTAGGTGGTTTCTCTATATCATCTTCACCTTCCTGCTTGGTGCCGTCTGTACCCGAGAGGCCCTCCGCTCTGACTTCCTGATAGCTGAAAAGGTGAGTGCATCCTGTGCTGCCCAAAGAGCGTACTTGTTCCATGAATACCCAACACCCAATGGCGGCCTCTTGTAGCTCTGTCTGGGAACCTATATTGCCTTCAGCCCAGGACCAAATTGGAGGTTTTGGGTGCAGGCATATGGAGAATGTGCAACATCTCTCTGTGGATCCTTATAATGGCGTTTGGATTCCAGCATCCAAAGAGGGACATGAATTCAGGAGACTAGATAACAGGGTCATCTTTCCATGTCAAAAATCAAGACAAATGACAGGGTAGATAATCAGATGTTAAAATGCTTGCTATACAAGAATGAAGACCCTGGTGGTCCCCCACAAGATTCATGTAAGATGCTGGGAGTGGTTCTCTGGGGCTTTCTGGTCAACCAGCCTACTCAGTGAGCCCAGGTCTCAGTGAGAGACACTGTCTCAAAAAACTAGGAAGAGGGCCAGGAAGAGGGCTCAACGGACTAAGGTCTTTCTGCGAAGCCTGAGGACCTAGGTTACATCTCCCAGCCCACAAGCTGGAGGGAGAAAATGGGAATGTGTTATCTCAGCACACATGTTCTCCCAGGACAGGGCTGGCATGGAGAAAGACAGGAGGAAGGCTCTCCTGAGAATCTCAGTAACTCCTGGTTGGTTTGGCTACAACATCTTTGTTTCTGGACTACAAACCGGGTCAGATTAATGAATTCCTTGAGTTTCATTGCTTCTTTACAGAATGAAGGTCACGTGACACCAAGGACACATATTTGGCTCTTAGCCTCAAAAGAATTAGATTTTCTGGAAAAAAAAATCTCCTAAAACTCCTATGGTGCCCCAAGTTCACAGAATAAAAGCAGACTCTGAAACTCCCATAATTTTTAGAGAATGGTAGCCAGTTTAGGCCAGCATTGTGGATTCCTGCACTGCTCTCTGGAGTAGAGCTGAGCACAGGAGGCCAGAGATGGGAAAATCCTGACAGAGAGGGAACTACTTTCTAAAGATGCGCTTGAGGCTGCTCTCCACATCCACTCAGGTCTCTCTTTATAGTGAGTAGACTCCAGTACAGGTGACCCTTGTTTCCAGAGGTCATGACCATAGACCAAAGGCAGGATGGGAAGGGCCCCAAACCTTGGACACTGGGTTGCAAGGTTTGCTTTCAAGGAAGTTTTCCCCTCTCTTCTCTCTCTCTTTCTCTCTCCCCGCCTATGTGCAAGTGTGTGTGCACTTGCATGCATGCGTGTGTGCGTGCGCGCGCGTGCGCACACACACACATACACACACACACATCCTCACACCCACTTTCATACACACACATACACATGCACAGACACACATACATGCATGAACATGAAAGCACACACACACACACACACACACACACACACAGAGTTCCATCTGAAATCTGACCTCCACAGATCCCTTCTCAGTGGTGTGGCAAGTGTGGCTGCATATAAGAAACTGAAAACCTCAGGAAGCCACTGAATGGAGAAGGAGCGGCTCCTCCAGGGACACCTGCTTGTCTGCAGCTGAGGGTGTGTGTGTGTGTGCGTGTGTGCGTGTGTGTGTGTTTGTGTGTGTGTGTAGTTCTGCCTGCCTCTGAGAATGCTTCCTCTCTTGCAGCTAGCTCCCTCCCCAGTGCTCTCTTCACTAGACTCTGGTCTGGATAGAGGGAGGCAGATTCCCCGCTGGGTGTGGCTCATCTTCCCATCCTCTGCTCTGGAGGGAAAGCTCAGGATGCACATGGGGGAGGCCTTGCCACCAAGGAATCTGACTCTAGCATAGGTCAGAACCATCTCAGAGGTGCCTGCTGCAGCCTCCACAGCCTCTGTGGGTGGAAGGTCCTCAATCAGTAATAAACCTGCTGACAGGGAGGACCTTCTTGGGAGCACCACTGGTCCAGAACAGTGAGACAGTTAGGAAGGCCAGTCGGCAGCATCCACTACCCAGGCTTGGCTCTGATGCACATGCTAGGGTGAGAAATGGAGCATAGACTTTAGAGGGTACACAGAGACCTTTTCCCGGAACAGGCAATGAAGGCCCACTGAGAAAAGCAAGAAGACTGTTCTGGTTCTCAGCAGATGCAGGGTACCCAGGGATGGACCAGCGAGGAAAACTCCAGCAGCAGAACGCTCCATCATTCTCTTCCCTCAAAGGATCACCCATGATCCTTTCCCAGACTCCTCTCTCTCTCCCCCCATGTCTCCCTCTGGGTCTGAAGCAGCTGCAGTGGTAGGCACTATATTCAGTTAGGCCATGTGAGCTTGCACCAGAACCCAGGGATGTCAGCTTCTCGAGGTGTCTTTATGGATAGCCCATCACTCTCACATAGTTTTATTAAACCACTCAGCTCAGGTCTGGGTTCTAAGCTGGCTACATCTGTCTGTGTTCCCCACAGTCACCGTCAGACACACAGAGCAGCTGGCTTTAAACACGGTCTCTGTGCTGCTCCTTTGCATGGCCCTGCCAGTGCCTGCCAGTGAACAGTCCCCTTGGATGGCTCCTGGGTTTCTCAGTCCTTTCCCATGTGTGCCCTGACAGCTGATCTGCTTCTGTCTGGGTTCCCTGTAGCTTCCTCTGATCTATTTCTAATTCTCTGCCTTTCCAACCCGCTTCTCCCACAATGGGAGAACTTTCCCCTCACTCTTCCTTCAAATGCATTACTCCATGTGGTGGTTGTGAAATCACAGAATAACCCATGGCAGGGGGTTATTAGAATTCAACCCTTTCACACTCGTCATGGGGACGTCCTTATACAAGGAGACATCTATTTTAGAGACACTTTGACACACCTTTCATCCCTCCATGTTTAATTTGGTAAGAAAGTTCTCAATCCCACTATTCTCTATGGTAGAGAATACTAAAGAACAGTATTAGCAGGGAAAAAAAAAATCTTCCAAAGTAAACCGCACACACTCCAGGAAGTGGGTGTTTATAACAGGCCAGGAGCACCAAAATCCTAAGAAATTCCAGTTCACAGGATAAGAGCAAATGAAGTAGCGAGAAGACCCCAAAGCATCTCTGTTACAGGTAGAAATCTAGCCAGAGCCAGCCCTAATCCTTCAGGCTGCTTGTGACTCCAAGAACCCAAGGGGCAGGGACTATGAAAGCCCATGACACTGCTGCATTCCATTGTGTGCCATCCCTGGGATGGGCAGAGCTCATGGCTGGTGAGTGGCTGTGGGTATCTGTTCAGTGCCCACCACAGCACCTGCCACCGGCTGAGCCATCCTCTGCTCAGGCCCTGGCAGCTCTGCCCCTCAGAGACGAAGTGCGCTTTACTCCTTTGTGGGCACCAGCTGCCAAGTGAAGGCAGAATTTGGCTGGGGGCAGAGGTCAATCAGCAGAGTAATGCGAACACTGGAAAATACATTTCTGGGAGTGGGAGGTGGGAGGAAGCTATGTGTGTGTGTGTGCAGGTATTGCCTTCTTAGTTTATCCGAACTTGTAGGGGCACCAGGATGTCCCCCACAGTAGCATCCAGGGTCACAGGAGCTAGATGAGGTCAAACGAGTCCCTTCTAAATGATGCCAAAGCTAGCCTTCCAAGAGAAGGGAACATACTGAGGTAGGGGGGTTCTTCTGTGGCTGAGCACAGTGCACAGCCTAAGTAGGACCAAGGGCAGAGAGCCATGTATAATATGTGTAATTAATTACTTCCATGAGTAAAATAGCTACAGTTGTTTACATCCATATAACATTTTAGAAAGATAGCTTTTTGGGATGGTATGGATGTTGTCTTTAATTTTTTAAGAATCACCAACACACATTTGTACAAAATAAATTCTCATTTTCATGTTAAGTTCCAACTTGAACACCAATATGTTTAAGTTTTCTTTAAAACATTAATGTGAAAATGACCTGATTCTGTGGGAGCTGGGAACGAAGGTGCATGGTCTACTCCTGCATCTATGTTGCCTGCCAAGCCCACACTGTTCCAGGACAGATGGTAACCTTAGTAAATGCTGCCTACATGCATAGGTGGAAGAGCTATAGAGGAAGAGCTAGGATTCAGCTGGGAAAGAGGAAATGGACAACATTTCAGTTAAGTTATAAAAATAGACTGAATAATAGTTTTATATGAAGAGTATTAAGTGAGTAGACCATTCTAAACACAGTTTCTCCACCAAATGTAAACTAGCTATTATGCTTGGGCAATCCTGGCTCTGCCCCCAGCCCACGGGTTCTGGAGGAGTCCCAGGGTGTATGTGTGGAAGGAAGCCCAAGATGAAGTCACCAGTGTCATGGAGGCGATGGAGCCAGACACTGATCAAGTTCTTGGGGTTCAGCCAGCACTGGGGGGGATGTATTCCCATGGATGATCATGCTTTAAGTGAAAAGAAAAAGTTACACACACAAACAGGGGATGGGGGAGACAGAGAGACAGAGAGGAAGGTATATGTGTGTGTGTGTATATGTGTGTGTGCATACACACACACATGCACACAAGTGCATGCTTGCATGCATGCATTCTACACATTCAACCCCTAGTTTAAAAAAAATCAGAAAAAAAATGCACTCTAGCTGGGTGTGGTGGAGCACGCCTTTAATCTCAGTACTAGGGAGGCAGAGGCAGGCTGATCTCTTTTGAGTTTGAGACCAGCCTGCTCTACAGAGTATCCAGGACAACCAGGGCTACAATAGTAAGACCCTGTCTCAATTCTTCACCCTAAATTTCATTTTTATAAACCTAGCTTATCTCTATTAATCCCTAACAAATTCAACCATTTGAATTAGATATTATGCATAGCAATCTAGAGGTAAGAGGATGTAGGTAGATCTTATCTAGATAGTAGGTCATTTTATACCAGGCATCTGAGCATCCAGATTCACACACCTGTGGTGATCCAGAACCCATCCTCTGCAGACACTAAAGGATGCTTTCCTAACCTCCTAGGCTTCACACTGACTGCCCATTTGAATCATCTGGAAGACTTTTTAAAGATCAGGGCCAGTGTTCCACTGAGAACTTATTGAGGCGGGATCTGTGGGGTGATTCCTAAGGCTGAGAAAAGAGTCACTGAGTTAAAATGTCAAAATGCTTTTGATAAAATTTCATCTGTTCTTTTCTTTTTTCTAAGTTGCCAGCATAGGATGTAGAGAAGACACACACACACACACACACAAAGATTACAGATGGCTCCTCTCAGAATGCACAGAGAAACAACCACAGAGGTGGTTCCTCTAACAGTTGTGTAGAACACCCAGGGCTCAGATCATGTAAAGTGCTCAGGCTTCACTAATGCATCTGGTTGGTCAGCCTCCACTGTAGATGGCAGCTGAGACATGATTCCACTGGACTCCAGGGAGTGCAAGGGTGTGATGGTGAGATAAGCCATGAGCCTGATTAACATCCTGCAGGGGAGAGAATAACCCAGAGTGACAGGAAACATTGATAACAAATGATTCCTTATAATAAAGTGGGAAGGGAAGAGCAGGACACACCCAAGAAACCCATGACAGCAAAGCAAGAGGCAGATGAGATCCACCTGGAATGAGATAATGCCCATAGGGCAAGCAGGCACTGTAGTGGACCACGTCTCCTTTGTCTAGCCTTTGACCACCTCACCTCCCATCTTGCGGGTTGTGAGACACTCCCTCCCCCATTTAACATCCAAAAGCCCAAAGGACCAGAACCTTCCTTGATGCCTCTTTGCAGCTCTAGAAGAGACTGTGGTAGGTCTGCTCTGTGCCTCATGACGCCGAGGAGCAACCACTGGTATGAGAAGTGAGATGACTCATAGAGGAGATGGGATTTGTACTGAGTCTTTTGCATTTAAGAATTTTTAAATTCATGTGTATGTGCATGTACCCATATGAGCTTATGTGCACCGTGTGCACGGGGATGCTTGTGAGGTCAGAGTCAGGTCCTCGGCAGGAGCATAAGCATTCTTAACTGCCGAGCCATCAGTCTGCTGCCTTGTGCCTTGTGATTCTTGATGTTCAGTGATGAGCAACGAGCAGATTAGGGAGTGTGGAAAGAGGGTCCCAACAGCAAGTGTGACCCTCCCTGCCCCCACAGGGATTGGAGATTATTGACAAATGGAGCAGAGACTACAACTGGGGGTGGGGTTGGGGGAGGGGTGTTGGAAGTCCTGTAAGTATGGTAACACCAGGACCAGCAGCAGGGAGGCAGATCAACTTTACTTGACGTGATTCAAGGATTATTTAGTTTTGGGGATGAGAGTTAGAATATCCAGGATGGGCAAAGATCATTGGCTGAAGACTTAAGGTCCCAGATGCCTCATTAGTGTGGGGAGGCATTGCAGGAATCTCAGGTGCTAGCTGAATGGGTTCTTACCAGGAGAAAGGAATCAGAACCTATAATCTAACTAAGGCTATGTGACATCCTGCAGGCAGAGGCATGTGGGGTTAAGATCAGAGAAGGGGAAGTCTTGCTAGTAAAGGGAGTCCTTCATTTTGCACCAAGCCCAGAAGGCTATCTGGACAATGGTAGACTTTGACCTTAATCCCTAATTAGCAGGGCAACAGCAAGTGTTGTGTAGAGTGGAACTCAGGGACTCATGGACTTGCAGAGCCTGCTTATCAACCAATAGGAGTTGCTGTCGCTGGGGTTTTAGGACTAGGGTTGAGTTTGTCACTCTGGTAAGGGCCTGGGGCATTTTCACAGGGAGTACAAGAGGCTGACTGGAATCATAGCCAGCCAACAGTTCTCAAAGGCTGGTTTCTAGCCGCTGACATCAACATTACCTTAGAACCTTCTGGAAATCCATATTCTTAGGTTCCTCTCAATGCCTCCTAAATCTGAAATGCCAAGAATAATGCCCAGAAGCCAGGAGTTTGAGAGACACTGCAATGAATCCAAGGCTGCTCAATTGGAGAACTAGTGTATAGTCCATATAAAATATGAGCTAGCCTGAAATAGTGGGCTGAGGGGAGTAGGCTGGGGAATGGGGACTCTGAGGGTAGGTGTACCAGGGGAGTAGGAAGGCTCAAGTCATGGTTTGACTGGTATATACAGCATGCTGGTAATCCCAGAATCTAGGAGGTAGAGCTAGGAGTATTGTGAATTAAGAACAACTTGCACGTATAGCAACACTCTGTCTCAGAAGACAAAACCAACCAACCAACCCAACAATGGTTAGGCCCTGGGAAGCTCGGTGGCTCAGCTCAGGCTGTGCAGTCCTGGGATCCATGAGAAGCTCAGTGCACGGTCACACATCAGGCATTCCAAGATTGCTATAAGTATAGCAAGATGAGCGGTAGAGGAAAGAGGATTCTCTAGAAGTTTTAAAGTCATCTGACCTAGAATAGGCGCACAGTGCAGAGGCAAGCAAAAGAGACCCTGCGGCAAAGTGTAAGGCGAGGACTGCTGCTGTTCCAGGTTATCTTCCAACCTGCATGGGTGTATAGGGGCACAGAACACTCCTTCCAAATAAGTAGTTAATTAGAAAGTGTTTGTAAAACTTTTTTTTTTGAAGTGTCGGTCATTGTATAACTCTACTAGTCAGATTCCAATCACTATCACACAATGCCTGACATAATTAATTTATAAAGAGAAGCGTTTTTGGCCCGTAAGATGGCTCAACAGGAAATGAGACACTTACAGTCCCTGGGCCCCACGTGGTAGGAGAGATCAGTTTGTACAGATTCTCTGTTTGATACATGTCTGTCACGGAATCCCTCTCATCCCACACCTCCACACTAAATAAACTGTAATAAAGGTCTCACTTTGCTTTGGGTTTAGGGGGTTCATTCTATGACCTGTTGTTTTGTGCCTCTTGTAGGAATGCCGGGTGGGAATGGCCACAAATGTGTGGTACCACAAAAATGTTCTTCTCAAAGGCAAAAGAGAAAGAAGGGCTTGAGGTCCTTCCATCCCTTTCAAGAGCACACACCCATGGCCTAAAGAATTCCCATAGGCCCCGCCCTTGACAGTCCCCTTATTGTTCAGTAGGCACTGCCCTGGGGAGCGGGGAGGGCAAGCCCTAACACAGGGGTATAGTAGGGTTTTAGCAGAGCCCTTGGATCTGGCATGAACCTGCTGTGACCTCAGCTTTAAAGTAGCCTTTTGTCAGAGATTGTTATCTGAGATTTTAGGGGGTTACTCTCTTGAAGGATTCTCAGAGACTTTGCATCACTTAGTCTGGAGACATGCCTAGCAAACCAGGAAGTACTTATGGTTGAGGATGGGTCTTTCAAGATAACCTCTAGACCCTTTAGTCTTAGTCAGGGTTTCTATTCCTGCACAAACATCATGACCAAGAAGCCGGTTGGGGAGGAAAGGGTTTATTCAGCTTACACTTTCACATTGCTGTTCATCACCAAAGGAAGTCAGGACTGGAACTCAAGCAGGTCAGGAATCAGGAGCTGATGCAGAGGCCATGGAGGGATGTTTCTTTCTGGCTTGCTTCCCCTGGCTTGCTTGGCTTGCTCTCTTATAGAACCCAAGACTACCAACCCAGGGATGGTACCAACCATAGTGGGCCTCCCACCCTCAATCACTAATTAAGAAAATGCCTTACAGCTGGATCTCTTGGAGGCATTTCCTCAAGGGAGGCTCCTTTCTCTGTGATAACCTGTGTCAAGTTGACACACAAAACCAGTCACTACACCCTTAGATCAGGTAAGTTTCCCTATTCGAAGATTGACCTACTAAAGGTGCTTTTTTGTACAGCATTAGAAAGAGCTTCGAGGAGGCTGTCAGCATTCAGTCCCTGAGAAACCGATCCCCTGCCACTGAGAAGCCTAACTTCACTGAGCAGTGGCTCTTTAATTTGTCCTGTGTAACTCAGACACAGGGGCCACTGCAGGACATTCAGGATCAGCCCGTGGTAACGATAGGACATCTGCCTCTCATAGGTGTCTCTGGTTGGTTTCCTCTTCCTGTTGGGCCTGTACATCTCATCCCTGGCTTCCTGTATGGGGGGACTCTACGGCGCACCCCGGATCCTGCAGTGCATCGCCCAGGACAAAGTCATCCCTGCACTCGCCTTTCTGGCGAACGGGGTGAGTGGCTCATTTTGTTGGCTATCTCTCTTCTCTCTGTTTTTCCGTCTGCATCTCTCTGTCTCTCCGAAGCATAAGCTTCTGGCTGGTGTCTCTGGTCTCTGGGGAGAGACAGAGTGGGGTGCGGAAGTTGTGCCTTTCAGTCCTGTCCCTGGGTGTGTTAGGCTAGCTGCTTAGACAGAGTGTCTCGTGTATCACAGGCACCTGCTTCCCAGAGCTGAGCAGACGTGAAGCAGGGCCCTTCCTTCAATAAAAACAAATCCAGGACCCTCCAAGTTTAGCATAAAAGAAACAGTCTCTTGTTTAGGAAAAGAATAGAGCCTTGCAGCTCTGCCTTTCCCATGGGTTCACTGAGCCATGGGTGGTAGTTGTGGTGCTGATAGCGATGGTGGTGGTGGAGGTGGTGGTGGTGATGGTGGTGGTGGTGATGGTGGTGGTGGTGATGGTGGTGGAGGTGGTGGTGGTGATGGTGATGGTGGTGATGGTGATGGTGATGGTGGTGGTGGTGATGTTGATATGATGATGTTGATGGTGGTGGTGGTGATAATGATGGAGGTGATGGTGGTAATGTTGATGTGGTGATGTTGATGTGGTAATGGTGGTGGTGGCAGCGGCAGTGGCTGTTTGAAGAAGCCCCACCCTATGGGCTATGGGCCCTCTATGAGGTATCATGTGCCAAACTGTAACTGATACTGAATAGCAGGGTTGACTGACGGCTGGGATGGTCAAAAGAGACTTTCCTAAAGAACAGTAGACATACTCACAGGGAATCCCATGTCTCTGTATTGTAGCTTGTAAGCTACACTTTGTTTTTGTATTTTTAGTCCCTTCTAACTCCAGCCTCATCCCAAGGGGGGTGTAAATCACCATAACTCCTTCCTCTCCACCCACCTTTGGATTTTTCAAACAGGGTCTCACTAGATAGCCCAGAGCTGCCAAAATTTTCGAGAATTCTCTGGTTGTGTGTTCAAATGTTTCTGGTTTTATTGGTTTGTGTAGTTATATGTTTGTGTGAGGTGAGATGGGGAGAGCATGAGAGAGAGGGAAGGAGTGGGAGGGGGGAGGTCAGGGGGAGAGGGAGGGAGGAGAGAGAGAGAGAGAGAGAGAGAGAGAGAGAGAGAGAGAGAGAGAGAGAGAGAGAGAGAGAGAACATGTAGATATATGGTCAAGAAGACCTGGTAGCATGTTAGCATTCTTTCTAGACTCTGCCCAACAGTTATCTAGCAACAGTAGCCAGGTAGGCCAGGCTTGCTATAAAAGGGACTGTTTGGCCTCTCTTCCCTCTCTCTCTGACCTCTTTCTCCCTCTCTCCTTCCCCTTCTCCCTTCTCTCCCTTTTCTTTCTCTGCCTCTACTCCCTTCTCAACCCCCCTTCTCATGCCCCAGATAAGCTCTGTTTTATATTAGACACATTGTATGACTGGTACCTGGGGCAGGGGAGGGGAGATGCCTCAGCATGATATGCTGAGATAGCCCCTGCCTCCGCACTGTACCATGCTCTACAGAACATATTCAGAGCACTTGCAGGAGCCACTGTGCCGATCCTCGGGATCAAACTCAAGACATCAGGCTTAGCATCGAGTGGCTTTACCCACTGAGACGCCTCAGCAACCCCTCGTTTGTTTCTTGAAAGAAAGAAGCTGGCCTGAAATTTGCAATCCTCCTGCCTCCATCATTTGTGTGCTAAGCACATAGGCACACCTGACCACAACCAGCTCCTTCTGTTTCTTCTCTCCAGTTGACATGGGCCGGGAGGAGAAGTGGTTGATACTTCGAGATTGGGATGTTGATATACCATATAACTTTATTCTACCTCACTTAAAATTATTATTATTATTATTATTATCATTAATTTTATGTGTCTGGATGTTTTGTATGTATGCATATGTCTATGCACTACTTGAAGGCCAGAAGAGGGCATCTGAGTCCCCAAATACATTGCTAAAGGGGGTCATGAGCTACCAAGAGGGTGCTGGGAATTGAACCTGTGTCCTCCAGGACAACAGCCATCCATCTTAATGGTAGGGCTATCACTCTAGCCCATTGTTTATTTTTTATGAGATACAATGATCACAGATTTCAAAACTAAAACTTACATAAACGGTATCCACTGGGAATTTCTACTCCTATGTTGAACCTTCCTACCTGTCCTAACCTTAATTTTGTTCTTTAAGGCACTGTTTTTCCTAAGTCTTTATGATTATTGTTGGTTTTGTATGCGTGTGTGCACACAAGCACGAGAGTGTGGCTTTCTTTGTTTCTTTTGCAGTGTTGGGAACTGAATATATAGCCTTGCCAGTGTATATGTGTGTGTGTGTGTGTGTGTGTGTGTGTAGTATATTACATACATGCTCTTTGGGTATGTATCCTTGTATGTGTAGGTGTGGGTATGGGTGTATGCATCCTTATATGTTTTTCCCAATCTGTATGTTATTTTCAAAAGTAAGTGTGTGCATGTGTGTGTGTGTGTGTGTGTGTGTGGTGTCTGTATGTATGTCTGTGCACTACTTGCATGCCGTGTCCGTGAAGGCCACCAGAGAGCAGCAGGTCACCTAGAGCTAGAGTTCCAGATGCTTGTGAGCTGCTGTGTGGGTGCCAGGAACCAAACCCAGGTTCTCCAGAAGAGGATGGAGTGCTAACCACAGAGCCATCTCTCTGGCCACACCACCTTATTTTCTTGAAGCCAGGTCACTCGCTGATACAGCTAGGTTAGTTGGCCAATGAACTGCAGGGGTCCCACCTACACTACAGCAGCCCATGTTGGGTTTCAGATGCAAATCTCCATGCGCAGATTGCTTGGGTTCTGGTGATCTGAATTCAGGTTCACCATGATTATGTGCGGGGACTTTACTGACTGAGCCATCACCTCAGGCTCCCCAATTGTTTTTCAAATTGAATCTTTCCCTTCCATATGTTCATTCAACAGACAATTCTCTCAATATATTGCTTATACCTTGCATTTTTAAATTTTCATATGTGGTTTAGAAATCTGTCTTCTATATTACTTTAAAGAGGATTTTCTCATTCTTTTTCTGTTATGTTTATGTGACATAGTTTATTTAATCAGTTCTCTATTGACTGATACATACATGAGTGTCTTCCAATAAACAGTGTTGTAGTAGGTGATGCACACTCACATAAATACACACATACACACACATACACATACTCATACCACATACATACTCACACACTCATACACAAATACGACACATACACTCATACATGCACAGTCATACACATAAACTCACATATACACACACATTCACACACATACTCACATATATACACTCATACACACACTTATACACACATATACACTCACACACCACAGATACATACCAGACATACATACACCACACACACATACACATTCACACATTCATACATATACACACACCATACACACTCATACACACAAACACACATATACATATATACACACACCACAGGCACACCTCTCTCTCTCTCTCTCTCTCTCTCTCTCTCTCTCTCTCTCTCTCTCTCTCTCTCTTTCTCTCAGACAAAAAAGAAAATTGAGCATGTCAAGTGGATGATATTAGCGATTAGACCAGAGTCTACTTGATCAGATCATCTCTGTTAAACTCCCTCACAAACATTCAAGAGTAAACTGTACTGATCTCCTAGGTGTCTCTCAACCCAACCAAATTGACAATTATGATTAGCCAATGAGATAGGATTTGCATCCTGTTGGATGCAAAATGTTGATGGGGCTATAGGAACATTCCTACAGGCACCTATGCCTTTACACTGTGTCCAGGAACTTGTCCTACAGAATTTCTTAGCCAGGTGGTCCCAGCCTACCTCCACAGTCTGCAAAGGCCTCACCATCTAGATAGAGTCAGGTATGGGTGAGAGTCACAGGTGAGTGTGAGTGCCCCTCCCCCATTATGGTCCACAAAGGGATGTTCATGGGCATCTGTTGATGAGGAAGGCTGGCCAGGAGGTGGTAGTGCACACCTTTAATCTCAACACTCAGAGGCAGAGGCAGGCAGATCTCTGTGATTTTGAGGCCAGGCTGGTCTGCAGAGCAAGTTCTAGGACAGCCAGGGCTACACAGAGAAACCATGTTTATAAATAATTAAACAAACCAACAAACGACCGGCCAAGGACTAAAGGGTTCTAAGCATACACCTGGCCTTCCTCATTATCATGTTGATATGTTTGCCAAGATAGGAGGATAGACATATTTGCTCAGGTTTATGTTATTAGCTTGGTCAGTACATGTAAATATTTAGAAACTGTGCATAAACCTCATTTGCACAGCGCCTTGAGTGACAAGGACAGTGTTAGCAAGGAACATATCTGTGGCTCATTGTTATGTGAACGGTTTTGCTAGTGTACAGGGAGAAATGGCCTTTCAGGACACCAGTATTCGTGTTCGCTTCATTGTGAATAAAACTGACTGTCTCTTCCTGTTTTGTGGCTGTTTGTAATTTGTTTCTATCACTAAGATTATTTTCAGTTTCTAGAAGCTCTTTGCTAGGAAGATTAACTCTTTGTGATCTGGGTTACAGATATTTCTCCCGGGTTGTCATGTGTCTTTTAACATCGGGAGCTTCTCCCATCCCCTAAACGTGTCTTCATATATGATTATATTTGCTTATTTCCTTTTTAAATGGCAGAACACTAGAAGCTTAAATACATTATTGAGGTACAGTTAACACGACAGGAAAGTTCATAAAACTAATGTAAATAGGTAGCATTCTGGAGCCTCCACCAAGGAACCCTGACACCCCCCCCAACACCCCCCCCCCCCTCAGTGAGGCCCTTCCCTCTCACTCCATGGCCCCTGGCTTCCATGATGAGCAGCTTAGGCCTCTTAGATCCTGCAGCACACACCTTGAATGTTGCAGGCCCCCAGCCTTCCACCCCAGCACTTTTCTCTGGTGTTGAAGCTCAGAAATTGCCGCAGAGAGCATCCAACCTCCAGCCAAGGACACAAATCTGAATTTCGTGCAACAAAACATCCTTCTTCTTTTGATTTCCCCCAAGCTGTTTGAAAGGCAAAGGCACTTGTGGCTCATGGCATAACCAAGTTCGTCCCAGGGACCACAGCTTGCGACTGGTCCCTTCAGGTGTTTCTCTGAACAGCTTGCCTGGGTTTGAAACCTTCTAATACAGACTGGATGGTTCTTATCTTTATTGTCTGGGGCCAGAAGCTTTTCAGATGGTGGAGTTTGTTTTATATTTTGGGATATTCCTATATCTATAGTACAGTATCTTTACACCCAATTCATTTATGTTTTATATACACGTAGCCTGAAGGTAATTGTATGCAGCGTTTTTTAGACATTTTAGGCATGAAACACAGTTTCATGATGTGGGATTTCCCAATTCAATTTCCATGTAAATCTAATACAGATTTTTAGAATTCTGTCATTTTGGATACAGAATTTTTACATTGAGAATACTCAGTCTGTACATGGAATCGTGTGTGTGTGTGTGTGTGTGTGTGTGTGTGTGTGCTTCTCTGCTATCCTCCCTACCTCCTTCATCAGTATTTTTGTGAGAATCCTCCTTCTCCATGCTGTAGCCACAGGTTGTTATTTGGGGGTTTTATGGCTGTTGCCTGTGCTGGATGTAAACTTAGAATAACCCCAGGCTACATTCCCACTACCGGAATGTCTCACCTGTTCAGTGTGCCTGGCTTCTCACAGTGAGTAGCACCCTGTTCTTTTTCAGGGCATCTGTACTAACTGATGCTGCTATAGAGATGGGTGAGCCATCCTAATCCTCTGTACTTTTACATGATTGCTGTGCTCATGGGTATTTGATGGCATCTCACTATGGGGTAAATGTGTGTCCTGTAATTGCTGATGAGGTTGGCCATCTTCCCACATGTTTAATAGTCTTTTATGAGGTGCTTGTTCAGATCTTTTACTCATTTGGTTGAGTGGGCTGCCTTTTGAGAAGGACTTTTATTACATTACATATTGTGTGTGTGTGCGCGCCTTAAGCTACACCATGTGTGGAGGTCAGAGGACAGCTTTCAGACTTGGTTCTCTCCTCCCACCACGTGGGTCCTGAGGATTCAGCTCAGGCTGTTGGTCTTGCTGGCAAACACCTTCAGTTGCTGAGCCACCTCCCCTGCCTTGTCTGTCCTTTTCAGTTATGCATAAGGATTCACTGTCTGTCTTTCACATCTTTTGTCCAGTCTGTGGATTGTCCCTCTCTTGGTGGAGAAAGACTCTCATTGGCCCATTTTAACCATTCACCTCAAGGTCTTGGCCTAGACTAGCATTTTTGGCAGCTTCCTGGAAACTTCTTTTAAAGTTGTGAGTTTTTACAGACTTACTTTACTCGCAGTCATGTTATTGTTAGACTCTTCTATACCACTTTAATAAATGCACTCCAAAACGAATTTCCAAACATTATAAAATCCTTCTCTTCCCCCTTTCTCTCCTCCTCTCTCCTTACTTTTCTCCTTTGTAAAGATTGTTCTGGGGAGGGTCTCCGGTCAGCATAGGTTCTGACACACCCATAGAAGCCCCAGTTGATTCCAGAGGAGTGCTGAGAGAGCTGTAGGTTAGAAGTTCAAAGCTGGGCGGTGCGGACAAAAAGCTGATGTTTAAAGTCATGAATGGAGTGGTTGGGGAGAGAGAGGGGGTGGGAGTCTAGTGAGTGAGTTTAGGTGGAGAAAAGGGATAGTCTAGGAGACGAGGCAAGGATATTACTTTAGATGCAGTCTCTGAGGTGTGCAGAGTGGGCTAGGAGGACTGAGGAAGAAGGAGGCAAATGCCAGGTAGAGAAGCTTCCTGGGGAAGGGCAGCTGGGCCGGATGAAGCTCCTCAGGAGAAGAACACAGGACTGAGACGTGAACCGTGCTTTGGCCTGAGAACCACATGAGTAGCTGTGATAGTTTCTAGGAGAGGAGGGTGTAACTGTGTGCGTGAACCTGGGCTAAGTGGAGGATGCCAGTGTTTTGGTATCAATGGGGGCTTTCTATTTGGGGGAGCTGAGACACTAAGACTTCCAAAGTTGTACCGTAAAGTCCCATGTTAATGGTGATATTGTCCGTGCCTCTGGTGTTCAGGAGCTACTGGGTCTCCATGTTTGGCTTATGCTATCTCATGTTAGCTCAGGTCTCACATTGACCCCATGAGTTGGCTATTATTTTTCCAAGTTCACATGTGAACAATTCCGTGGGGAGAAGTTCCTGAGATGTTACATTTGATTTTTATTGTTTAACTGTAAAAATTTGGGATCTTTCTATCTGAAATTTCATAATTCTGTATTTTTGTTGTTGCTGCTGTTGTTCTCATAGAAAGGACCAAATAAAACACCGGTAGCAGCCATCTGCCTGACCAGCTTGGTGACCATGGCCTTTGTCCTGGTGGGTCAGGTGAATGTTCTGGCGCCCGTTGTCACCATCAATTTCATGCTGACCTACATCATGGTGGACTACTCTTACTTCGCCCTCTCCATGGCTCACTGTGGCCTCGCCCCGTCTCCTGAGCCCGTCCCCAGACAAGGCCCAGATACTCTGCACTGCTCCGAGCACCTGCTCCAGGACAGGGCTCCCAGCTACGGCTCTGACGCCCCTGCCAGAAGCCTCTCTGAGGGCACCCTGCTGGAGTTCACCAAGGACATGGATCAGTTCCTCCAGCCAATAGAGGGACTGGAGAGTCGTCAGCTTGGGTCAAGAGAAGGAAACCAGAACCCAAAGAATCAGAAGCGCAAGGGTAAGAAAGGCGCCAAGCAAACCCTACAAGATAGCTTCCTCTTGGACCCTGGGTCTCCTTTGTCCTTTCCTACGAGGACTTCTGAGAGGTTGTCTGTTGCCTTCTGTGGGGAGCAAGAGTCCTGTCAGAAGCAGCAGACTTCTAGGAGTGAATCACATGACCATCTTGTTCCTGATCTACGCAACCAGCCTAGAGCGAACAGAGAAGGTAAGAGTTTTGGAATAATTTTGGGGCCTCCTACTTTGGAATGCCCACCAGTTGCTCCATCTACCTGATTATTATAACCCAGGTTTCATAACTTTTGGTGATTTTAATATTTATTTCAAAATGTTGACATTTAGGTGCCAGTTAAATTATTTCTAATTCTACCCTGTTATATATATACTAGCTAATTTTAGACAGAAATCTCTATCTCCTGTGTATAAGAGCTGGGAGCCAGAGGTAGTAACTGAATATCATTTTCCTTTTGCTCAAAGTTCAGCCAAAGAGGAACCACTGTGAATCAGACTAAGTTAGCCTTTGACACAGATGCCTCTTCTTGCTTGCTAAAGGGCCCACTCAGTTTGTCAGCAGAAGAGAACTCTTTTAAACCAGGTGCCATGCGATGAAGAGTCGGCAGTTAAAGATGTCTAGCTTTTCTTAAATCTACAAGCTCAAAGTCACAAAGAGAGTCATTATAGAACATGAGAAATCCTGAAATAGGAAACATCATCTTTGAGGACCTGGCATATCCTAGGTGATTTTTATCTTGCTATAATCTGGATCTGGATTGTTACCCAATGACCCATATTAAATGTATGGCCCCAGAATGGTACTCTTGGGAGGTAGTTGAACATCTCAGAGGAGGAACCTAATGGGAGATCTTTAGGTCATTGCAAGCATGCTTGTTAAGGGGTTTGGGGCTGCTGGTGCTCTCTCTGCTCTCCTTTGCTCTCTGGCCTATGATATAAGCAAGTTTTATTCTATGACGCGTTCCCACCATGATGTGCTACCCTACTGTCAGGTGCAGATCAGTGGAGTCAACTAATCATGGAGGCATCTCCAAGACTGTGGGGCCAGGATAATCCTTTTTTGCTTTAAAAATTGTCATCACTCTGACAATGTGCCTGGCAAAACAACTTAAGGGGGAAGGAATTTATTTGGACACACCACTTCATAGGTTTCTGTCCATACTCAGGTACCGCCACTGTTCTTGAGCCTGTGGCAAGCTGCAGCATCACAGGAGAAAGGCATCGTTGGGGTCAGGGGAGAGGGTTACCTCGAGGCATTCAGGAGGCAGAGAGGAGAACATAAAAGAACCAGAGACCTAGTAACAGACTTCCTTCAATCAGGTCCCACTTCCTGAGAGTCCATTCACAGACTCATCAATGAATTGATCCAGTCACTTCCCAGGAGCTCTCCCAGGCTGGGGCCAAGCCCTCAGCACATAAGACTTTTTAGGAGGACACTTCCTGTTGAGATTGTAGTTGATTGAGTTGGGTCTCTCAGGTGTTTATTACAGCAACAGAGACTGACTCGCACACATCTATTTATCTCATGTAATATAATAGATACCAGCATCTTCCAGTTTACAACTGAAGACTTCCAGTGGAGTCATAGAGAAGTTTGAGCCAATTCTTTGCATGACTTGATATCTCCTCCAGGTGACTGTGTGCATTTGATGTCTAGGCACTTTGTATCACCTCATCTCTTAGGATCTGTACAGTAGTCAGGGGCAGAGGATGAGGCGGAGGTCATAGAAAGAGATGTCTAAAACCAATCATTTTGTGTTCTCCTCCCAACTAGGTTTCTCTTCTTCACTTCTAACTGGGTAGGACACTTTTAGTGGTAGGAGTATTATTAAAATGTAAAGCATTGTTGTTATTATTATTATTATTATTTTGGTTTTTGAGACAAGGTTTTTCTGTGTAACAGCTCTGGCTGTCCTGTAACCCACTCTGTAGTCCAGGCTGGCCTTGAACTCACAAAGATTGGCCTGCCTCAGTCTCTCCAGTGCTGGGATTAAAGGCATGAGCCACCATTGCCCAGCTGCATTATTTTATTTTTATCAAAATTTTAAGTGTATATTTTAAGACTCCAAATGGCATTAAAAATGTCAGAAACAGTGGTCCCCATACTTCCATACTATCCTCCCTCCCTTTACCCTTCACTACCTCCAATTCCACCCCCAGAACAAAAAAACCCAAAAAACTCAGCCAAATTGTTGTTTCTACTGTTAGGCTTTCGGTGATTAAATAATATCTGTATTGCTTTTTTGTTTGTGTTTTGTTTTATGAGAAAAAAGAGTCTTACTATGTAACCCTGGCTAGCCTAGTACTTGTAGACCAGGCTGGCCTCAGACTCACAAAAGTCCCTTGCATCTACTTCATAGCTGCTTAGGATAAATGTGTGCCATCATGCCTGGCAGATTACAGATGATCTCTTTACCACATATCTCTTATCACATCTAGGGAACAAGAAATTTCTTGGCCATGATAGTATAGTGAACTTTTGTCCCTTGACGTTTTTGCCTGTCCATCACGGAATGTCCTTTCTGCGTTGGGGAATTTCCAATATTATGAATCTTGGGGGTAGGCAGAGGAAGCCTTGTACAATCAAACTATGGATATCAATTATATTCAGTGTTATGGCATCTCCTGCAGCCAGAGTTCAGGCCATGAAAACCAGACAAACCCTCCTTAGACTTAGAACTGGGAAGTGGAAATTTAAGAAATGAGGACACCAGGGAACTCTCTAGAAGAGTGCTGGAAGGTGTATTCCCATAAGTTGTTGTAGCATAGTCCTTGAGTGTTAGCCTGGCTGCAGAGTCCCAACCTCACTCTCTATCCTTTCCAGCTATTCTCAGAATTCCCAAAACAAAACTGTAGTTCAAATGCACTCAATATATCCGAGCCATTTCTAGTATGCAGATTAGTGTTATTAAATATGTTTATGTTTAAGTTAGACAGCAATTACCATTATCATCTCCTAACTTTCCTTCTGATAAAACTGAAATTATATCCATTAAGCAATAGTTCCCATTCTCCTTCAGTGAGTTCACTTTTCACTGTTGGGGAATATACCCTGCTGAGCCTGTGTCCTTAGTGTTGGAATGATGACTGTGCAGGTTAGGATTTTGTTCATTTGCATCAGGTGACTTTAATCCCACACTCAGGAAGCAGAGGCCACAGATCTCTGAGTAACAGCCTCATCTATACACTGAGTTATAGGACAGCCAGGGCTACATAGAAAAACCCTGTCACAAACAAACAGGTTTTTGTTGACACAAGCTAAGTCTCTGAGTGTTGTGTCCAACTCGACCAGCAAGGAAAACACAACCACTGGTTCTTCTTAAAGCAGTTTACTCAGGCAGCTTCTCTCTTCAAATCCCCCGCGCCTCGGGGTACAAGCATATCCACTCAAGCCACAACCATGCCTCAACCAATCACCACAGGTCACATCACCTCACCAGGCAGGCTTGCTCAGCCAATCAGGGATTAAGGGCGAGCCATCCACCAAATATGGGCTTGTTTACTGCCTGGCACAGATTTCTGTCTGGCTGGCCAGGGAGTCCAGAATGGCTTCCCACATCTGAGAATGGGAAACCTCAATGGAGAAAATGCCCCAGCAGATTGTCCTATAAACAAGCCCATCTCACTCTGGTCAGTGCCTCCCCTGGGCAGCTGGTCCTGGGTGCTATAAGAAAACAGGCTGAACAAATCATGGTGAGCAAGCCAATTATGAGCATCCCTCCGTTGCCTCTGCTTCAGTTCCAGCCTCCAGGCTCCTGTCTTGAGCTCCTGCCCTGAGATTTCCCTTTGTGAGAAACAGTAAGCTGTAAGATGAGTGAACCCTTTCCTCCCCAAGTTGACTTTGGGGCTTGCGTTTATCATAGCAATAGAGCTAACAAGGACAATGACTGATCCGGGTTTGTCATCTCCGAAGTTGTAGGACATTTCCTTCCTGCAGCCGCTTCATTCATCTTTTTATTTAGGAAATTCTCATGTTCTTTAGCCTGGGGACAGGATAGGGCTGTGCAGGGGTGCTCATGACTTCAGGTATAGAGCGCTGCAATCCTTGTTTAAAACAAGCCTCTGTTATGTACCACCACTGATTTCCCAACGCCTCTGGTTCCCTACAGGCAAAACCGTTCTATCTTCTCGGTTTCTGTTTGTTGTGTTTGGGGATCTCAGGGTCTCATTATATAGCCCAGACTGTTTTTAGAATTATTATGGGTTACTTAGACTCACTAGTCCTGGGATTACAGTCATACACCAAAATCCCCAGCAAGACCTTTCTATATCTTTGGAGAGTTCCTTCTGTCTCCATCATCCATCATGTTGATATTGTGTATATTTTGTCTTTATTCCACAGTGTTTTCAAGTATATTATGTATATTACTTTAGTTCACTTCTCAGCTTTCCTTTGCATTTAGTTACCCCTAGAACAGGCTTAAAACTACATAAGAAGTGCCAGCTGTCTCTTCCCGGGCACTACACACACAGACACAGACAGCCTGGCCAAGTCTTCCTGAGCCTAACACAACGGCTGCTGTTGTCACTGGTTATGTTTGCTCACCAAATTCGTACCCATTCCCTGATATCCTTAATAATTTTCTGCAGCCTGGCCCAGCCCAGCCCTGCTGCTATGCTCCCCTCCCCTCTCCCCATCCCACCCCCACCCCCAGTCTAACCTTGTTAAAGGATCCTCTGTTTTCTTATCATCTTGTTCTCCTTTCTGGAACGCATCACAGAATTATTTCCCAGTATTTCTAGTGATTTTTTTTTCAGTTACCTGCTGTGTCGGCCATAATGAAGCTTGATTAGCAATAACAAGATCTCAAGACAGTAATGATTTAAACTGCTTCCGACCAAAGCAGGTGGGCGGAGCAAGGTGGCCACAGCACGGTCCTGAGTGACTCGGACTCCTTTTTCCTTTACCACCCACACACTGAGTATATCGTCCTTGACCCATGGTCTGGCAGCTGGAGCCCTGCCACCACATCCTATCCAGGCAGAAGAGAAAGGAAAGGAAGAAACACAAAAGACGAGCTTCCCAGCAGAGTCACACAGCCTGCCTGGAAAGCCCACAATGCCTTTCTTTCTTTCCATGGTTGACATTTAGGTGTGTGACTGATTATCATACAGACAACCTTTTACCTGGTGTGTTATAAAATGACCCCTTGTGCTCTTCATCTGGAAGGCTACAGTAAGTTGCAAACCATCTGTCTGTGCATACTGCACAGTCTTAGTCTCCAAGCGCTTTGGTTGTAACTTGATTTGTCTAGATCTTCATTTACTTTCTTTCATTGAATAGCATCATTTTTATTTTCATTTTATGGATATGGTGTCCTTCTGTCCTCGACATATATTATTACTCCCTCCCTGTAAAATCTTTCTATTCTGTGTTTTCTCTAGATTCTTTCCCTGCTTTGGTGCCCCCCAATACTTCCTCCTCCCTCTGTCTCCCTCCTCTCTCTCTCCCTCCTCCCTCTTTCTCTCTCCTCCCTCTCTCCCTCCCTCTTCCTCCTCTCTCAGTCCCTCTCCTTCTTCATTCTCCTTCTCTTTCCCTCTTTCCTCATTCTTTTCCTCCTTCCATCCTTCTCTCTTTTATTGCAAAACAATTTTAATTATTTTTCATATATTCTGATCAGTTATTCCTCCCTTGTCTCCTCCCAGATCACCCCCTCCCCACATTCTCTCTCTCTAGAAGACATATGCCCCACTCCCCAAAAGTCTAGAAGAAAACAAAGCAAACAAATGGGAGAGGGGAGCAAAGAAAAAGCACCAGATGTGTACACACACAAACACACAGAGCCACACATGCATACACAACTACACATACATACACACACACACATATATATATACCTGCACATACACTCACACATTCACACATCTGCAAACATACAATCACAGAAAAACTGAAACCATAATAGGTAAGCAAAAAACAAGTAAGATACAAGTGCCCAGACAAAGCATCATGAGACAAAATATCTCTGAAACTACCACTGAGTTCGTTTTGTGTTGGCCATTCACTGGAGGTCATGAGGCCTCCCTTAAGTCTGGGGTGTATACCCAGTGAGGTTCTATTGGAGAAAAGTTATTTTTCCTTTGCAATTGACAACTTGATGGAAACATGTTCCACAAGCTGAACTTATTCATGCTCGATGAGTTATATAGGTGTGGTCTTCAGCAGTAAAGCCTTGCTATCCGTTTGTGTAGAATAACCAATAGCTTTTACAATAGCCTGAGTTGTTTGGGAATTCCCATGAGGCCCCTTTGGCCAACAACTTAACTAAGTGTAACCCATCCCTGCTGCTGGAGATTTCACTTGGTGGTAAGAGGGGTCTAGTTGGGTCTTTGTCTCTCTTGTTAATTGGTGGTTATATATAGATTTCTTTTGTATATGTATGTATTTTTAAAAGTTTCTACCTTAATAGGTTTCCATATGACTCCTCAAAGGGCCCTTAGAGTTAGTGTCCCTCCCTGTATTTCCTCCTTTATCTCTTTCTTGACTCCCTCTCCATTTAATTCTCCCTTCCCAGTGTCTCTGTCCCTCACTGTCTCTCCATAACTATGTATTTTATTTCCCCTACATTAGGGGTTCCTTGCACCCTGCCTAGTCCCTTACTCTATACTTTACCTCTGCTGTTATATGGATAGTAGCATGCCCATCAAAGACTTAAAAGCTAATATAGAAGAGAGTGTGTACAATGTTTGTCTTTTGGGGTCTGGGTTACCTTACTATGGATGTTTTTTTTTTTTTTTTTCTGGCTTCATCAATGTACCTGCGAAGTTCATCTTTTAACAGCTGAATAATATCCCATTGTGCAACTGTATCACATTCTCATTAACCATTCACCTTTTGACGGACATCTGGGTTGTTTCCAGTCTCTGGCTATTATGAATAGGGCAGCAGTGAACATGGATGAGCAAGTGTCTCTGTAGTAGAATAGAGTCTTTGGGGTGTATGTCCAAGAGTAGAATAGCTGGATCTTGAGGTAGATCTATTCCCACCTTCCTGATAGTGGCTATGCAATTTTGTACTCCCATCAGCAATGGATGAGTCTTTGCCTTACCCACATACTCTACAGCAAGACCTGTCATTTGTCTTACTGGTGACCTCGGCCTTTCTTACTGGTAAGATGGAATCTCAAAGTAGTTTTGATGTGCATCTCTCTGATGACTAAGAATGTTAAACATTTCTTTAAGTGTTTCTCAAACATTTGTTTTTCAACATTGAGAATTCTCTATTTAGTTCTATACTCCATTTTTAATTGGGTTGTTTTCTTGATGTATATATTTAGTTCTTTATATATTTTAGATATTAACCTATTAGATGTATAATTGGTAAAGATCTTTTGCCATTTCATAGCCCACTACTATGAATAATGGTGTCCTTTGCCATATAGAAGCTTTTCAGTTTTATGAGGTCCTATTTATTAATTGTTAGTCTTACTACCTGTACTATTGGTGTCTCATTCAAAATATCTTCTCCTGTGTCAATGAGTTTAGACTATTCCCCACTTTCTCTTCTGCCAGATTCAGAAATGCATAAGGTCTTATGTTGAGGTTTTTGATTCATTTGGAGTTGAGTTTTGTGCAAGGTGATAAATATAAATCTATCTGTAGTCTTCTACATGCAGGCATCCAGTTTGACCAGCACCATTTGTTGAAGATTCTGTCTTTTTTTTGCTGTGTATTTTTGGCTTTGTCAAAAATCACATGTCTATAGGGTCTTTAATTTGATTCCTTTGATCAGCATGTTTGTTCTGTGCCAATACTGTGCTGCTCTTTATTATAATAGCTCTGTAGTACAATTTGAGATTGGGGATGGTGATACCTCCAGCAGTTCTTTGATTACTCAGGATTGTTTTAGCTATCGTGTGTGTGTGTGTGTGTGTGTGTGTGTGTGTGTTTATATGAAGCTGAAGATTCTCCTTTCAATTTCTATGAAGAATTGTGCTGTCCTTTTGAATGGAATGGCTTTGAACCTGTAGATTGCTTTTGGTAGAATGGCCTGTTACTATATTAATCCTGCCATAGAACTGAGCATGGGAGATCTTTCATCTTCTGATATTTTCTTCAGTTTCTTTTTCCAGTGTCTTAAAGTTGTTATCGTACATGTTTTTCACTTGCTTGCTTAGAATTGCCCAAGCTCTATCTCTCTATATGAGGCTATTGAAAAATGTATTATTTTCCTCATTTTTTCTCTGTTTATCATTTGTGTATAAGAAGGCTACTAATTTTTGTGTGTTAATTTTGTATCCTGCTACTTTTTGAATGTGTTAATTAGTTGTAGACGTTTCTGATGGAATATTTTAGGATTACTTGTGTATGCTATCTTATCATCTTATCAGCAAGCATACTTGACTTCCTTCTTTCCACTTTGAATACCCTTGATATCCTTCAGTTGTTTTATTGCTCTAGCTAAGACTTCAAGCATTGATTGAATAGGTATGGAGAGAGTGGACAACCTTGTTTTGTTCCTGATTTTTGTGGAAATGCTTTGATTTTTCTCTCCATTTAATTTGATGTTGGCTATAGGCTTACTGGAAATTGCCTTTATTATGCCGAGGTAATTATTACTTATTATGTCCTATGTACCCCTTACTCTCTAGGATTTTTATCATGAAGGGGTGTTGCATTTTGTCAAAGGCCTTTTCTGTATTTAGTGAGATGATAATGTGGTTTTTGTCTTTCAATCTGTTTATATGGTAGATTACATTTATTGATTTCTCTATGTTGAACCATCTCTCCATTTCTGGGATAAAGCCTTCTTAATCACGACAGATGAGTTTTTATGTGTTTTGTGTTCAGTATGCAAGTATTTTATTGAAAATTTTTTGCATCTATGTTCATAAGGGAAATTGGTCTATAATTCTCTTCCTTTGTTGGGTCTTTATGTGGTTTGGTTATCAAGGGAACTGTAGAGCTCATAAAATGAATTGGGTAATTTTCCTTCTGTTTCTATTTTGTGGACTAGTTTGAGAAGTATTGGCGTTTGCATTCACTCTTCCTTAAAAGTCTGATAGAATTCACTGCTAAAGCTATCTGGCACTGTTTTGGTTTTGTTGTTGTTGTGATACTTTTAATGACTGCTTCTCTGTAATTAGGGTTACGTATTTATTTAAATTGCTTAAGTGTTCCTGATTTAACTTTTGTGAGTCATACATATTGAGAAGATTATCAATTTCTTTTAGAGTTTATAGTTTGGTAGGATACAAGTTTTTAAAAGCATATCCTTATGGCTCTATGATTTTCTTCAATGTCTGTTGCTATGTTCCCCTTTTCATTTATAATTTTGTTAATTTGGATAAGGGTTGGTCAGTCTTACTGACTTTTCTCAAAGAGCCAACTTTGTCTCATCAATTCTTTTTTTGTTTGTTCATCTGTTTCTATTTTATTGATTTCAGCCCTAAGTTGATTATTTCTTGCTGTCTACTTCTTTTGGTTGTTGTTTATTTGTTTTGTTCCAGAGCTTTCAGGTGCACTGCACAGGCTTTTATTAAAGCAGCTGCTTATCTTTTCATAGTTAGAACTAGCATACACTTAGCCTTTTATACCTGGGATCTGCATCTGGACATTTAATCAAATTCAGATGAAAAGTATTTGGGGAAATAAAAAGTGAAATTGCCACTGTCCTGTCTTGTTATTTAGTCCTATATATAACGATGATTTCATCTATAGTGAAATCAAACATTCTTCTTCTTTTTTAAAAAATCTTAATCACTAATGGTACAGTTTAATAACTAGTTACATAGTATTACATTTTTAAGCACCATAAGTAATGTAAACATGATTTACCATGTAAAAGAATATGTAAGTTCTATGAAATATTGCACTTCATGTGCAAGATGCGAATTTTGGTATCCATTGAGATCCTGAAACAAATTATCAGTGGATGACAATGGACAGATGACTAGACTTAGAGCCATCTAGAAGACCTGAATACAACAAGACTCATTGTTTTGGGCACCATACTGCAGAATGGCTGAGAATAAGCTGACCTCTTTGCTGGCCCAAATGTGAACAGCTGAAGGCTTTCCCTGGGCCTCTTTTTACTCCTTTTGGTTCTAACATGTGAGGGAGGGGAGGCACAGATGGCAGCTCATATTCTGGAAATTGGGTGAAACAAAGGAGTTGGCAAGTCTTACTGTGTGGGGCACAGACCCTCTCTGCTGCTCCTCTGTGCCAAGCCCAGACACCCTGGATAGGTTTGCTCAGAAGAAGAATATCGTGGACAGGGGATTGCAAACAAGAAGTTCATTCTTAGCTTGCTGGGCAGGAAAGAGGGTCTTAGCATACAGATCATACAGAGACAAACATGTCACCAGCCCCCTGGTCCTGGTCAGCCTATGGGACATGGTGCCACTCCTAGCCTGAGTTCTGCTGAGGTCCTCCAGGTAGAATGACTGGCTCCCATCAGCTCCATCTGTGGGGCCCAGAGTTCACCTTTTCTGCTCCCCATAGGCTGCCTTCACTGTTACTTCTTCTTAGGCTTATTTTCATCTCTAATCTCTATTCTCTGTTTCTGGGTTACACTGGTTTCCATGCCTTTTTGTCTTGTGTGGTGACATGACAGACACATGGTAAGTTTGCAAGTTAATTCTTTTGTACATTCATCTATTACATTCATCTCTTTTACATGTATTCATTCATCATGTATGTATTCATTTAACATGTATTTTACATGAATGCATACATGTATGTACGGTATACTTGCTGATGCCAAAGGACAGACAGCCTGCAAGAACTGGTCCTCGAGGGTCCTGGGGATTGAAATTAGGTCATCAGGTTGGTAGAAAGTGCCCTTACCCGCTGAGCCATCTCACTGGGCCAGTCTGTGAATTTTAATGAATGAAGTGGACACAATCCAGTTGTCCAGTCTTAGCAATGCCAGGGCTTTGGTTGGCTGTTCCCTGTGTCTCTCTCCTTGCTACCTTTACCTTGGCTCAGCTACTCCTCTTCTCACTGTTAGACTTTTGCCAAGTCTCCAAGCTAGTGTCCTACTCCTGTCTTCCCCATCCTCCTCTTTGCTCTGCTCATAGAAGGACCTTTCTCTCTTGCTTAGTAGCCTCTGTGGGCTCCCATCCCTGTCAGAAGTGCAGAGCTGTGCCACATGCTCAGCTCTTCAGCCCTGCTCTGGCCCACATACTCCTGAGCCCCTGAGCTTGGAGCATTGCAGCTAAGCCCAAGCTAGTGCCCCGAATCCATCACTTTCCTCTCTATACCCTGTGCTGTCCCCTCAGACTGCCTCGCCTCCTCCTCCTCCTCTCTCTATTTGGAGAACTCTGACGTTTCAAATCCATCTGGCTTTTAAAAGACATTCAGTGTTTTTGAGGAACTATTGAATTCTTCCAGTACGCAACCAAAACATTTGATTCTTGGGAGGCGCCTAAGCTCTTATCAGGGTGGCAGACTTTTATATCAGGTTTGCTTACACAGTCAGGTTCAAGCCCATTCATCTGCTTGTCTTAAGGAAAATAAGCATCCATTTTCTTCCTCTGCTATAGCCTTGATGTTTCTCTGGGTCACACACTGGTCCTTTTCACCTCCATATCCATCACAATGTTCCCTCCTCATCTGGGGGATGCAGCAGGCATTTGGTAAGGTTTAGTTAAATGGGTGAGCAGTTGAACAAATGTTGCCTCAAAATTTGAAATGCTGATCAGTAAAATAGGCAAGAAGAGTTAAACTGTTAAACAAGTGTAATCTTTAATAAGTCAAATGCTGTCAAATGGTATGAATCAGAAGCAAATATTCTTGACAGCATGGGTCAAAAATAACTTGGGCTGTATTTTATACCTTACATCCACATGGAATCTTTATTTATACCAGCTGGGCAAGAGAGATATTTCTGACTATCATCATCAAAGCAAAAAAGGAGCTGATTAACTAGAAATGAAAAAAAAAAAACATTTATACAATACAGCATCACAGAAGGGAACAATTACCCTGCCAAACACAACTGATAAAAGCGCACCTTCTAAAGCACGTGACTTAAAAACAGGAAGGTCAGACTCCAGATTCTTCTGAGAGGTCGGGAGACATGAATACACAGTTTACACTGGAAAAACCCAGTGCCCAGATTCATTCATGTTCATTCAGCGGAGTTTTATTCTGAAGTATGTATTGCCAGGGCCTAAAATTAGCAATCCTGTTGAGTATCCTATGAGACTTCACAGGGGTTAAGTCTTTAATAGGAATCATTCCATCCCTAAGCCCTGAGACAGGTACTCGTTATTAGCCTTTTATGGATGCTAAAGCCGGAGCTTGGAGAAGGTGGACACTTCAGTGTTATGATCATAAAAAGATTAAGAAATATAAGAATATGTCCTATCTGGATGTGTGGTGAGGTGTGGGGGGGAGGGGGTGCTTTGGCGGGCCCATGCCGAGGCATCCCTTCCCCCTGAGGGACCAGCCACACAATGGTATAGTATAGAATAGAGTTTATTCAGGGCATGGAGGTGGGGAGTTAAGAGAGTAGTAGAGGCAGAGGGAGAGAGTAGAGAAGTAGGGCTGGCCATAACCACGTGGAGAGAGGTGGGGAAGGGAATGGGGATGGGGGAGCAAGAGGCAAGAGTATCAGAGTAAGAGAGGGAGAAGGGGGCAAGCAGCCCCTTTTAGAGTGGGCCAGGCCTACCTGGCTGTTGCCAGGTAACTGTGGGGAGGAGCATACCTGGCTGTTGCCAGGTAACTGTGGGGAGGAGCATACCTGGCTGTTGCCAGGTAACTGTGGGGTGCAGTCCACACAGAAATGCCAACATTTAGGAAGTCAGACAGTCAGATTTTCAGCACAGGTTTGTCTGACTTTAAAAGCACAATGCAAAGTACCAGAGAGATGGCTCAGTGATTAAGGGCACTCACTGCTCTGACAGAGGACCTGGGTTCCCAGCGCCCACATGGCAGCTCACAACCATGTGCAACTCCTGTTCTAGGGGATCCAGTGCGTCTTCAGGCACTTGCATGCTTGCGGTGCACATAAATGCATGCACACATGCACATAGAAAATAAATTAAAATGGACAATGTAAAAGTGTATGCTACTTTCTGAGGGTGCCTGTTGTGACCTAGACTCTGGTACTAATTAAATGAACACAACCTAAACCACCTTTTAGATGTCATTACAGCTGTGTGTGGTAGCCCATACCTGTAACCCCAGCAAGCGGGAGGCTGAGGCAGGAAGATTTCTAGGAGTTTGAAGCCAGCCTGGGCTACAAAGTGAGTTTCAGACTAGCCTGAACTACACAGATACGGTCTTAAACAAACAAAATCATGTTTATTAAGTCATTAATAGTTTAAACAAAAGGTACAGGTCTGATGATCAGATACAATTTACTGTAAGTAATATCAGATAATCCATTCTTGGCTTTTTTTCTTTTTTCTTTTTTCTTTTTTGCCTGTGGATTTTAATGACAGGGTCTCTGTATAGCCTTAGCTATTCTGGAACTCACTCTGTAGATCAGGCTGACCTCAAACTCATATCTTCCTGCCTCTGCCTCCCAGGTGCCACCACCACCCATCTTCTTGGACCTTGTGGTTTAAGTTCTTCATCAAATCCAAGAACATGTTGGCCATTATTTCAAGTGTTGTCTTCAGTGCTGTGTTTCTCCTTAGAAGCCCTGCCCCAGGCCTTTGGTCCCAGTCATCGTCCCATAGATCACTGGGACTTCTTTCTTTATATTAGTTCTGCTCATCTGTCTTTGAGGTTGAGGGTTTTCCATTCTTTTCAGTTTGCTGGTAAGCCCATCTAGCAATCTTTCATCCCATCACTATCTTCTTAGCTGGAAGTCTCACTCTCTCCTCCAGTATGGCTTATACTTCCCTATTGATGGCTCTTATTTTTAAGGCCATTGCTATCATGGTCCCTAAGCCACTGACACTCTACTTTCCGTATTGCTCTGCATGTGTTTAGAAGGAGTGCTCTGAAGTCTGTGTTAAATCTAACATGTAGGCTCACTCCTAGTTTCCTTCACTTGATTATTGTTTTCTGTAAGAATGGGTTATAGTTTTCTGTTTCTTTGCATGTCTTATAATCTTGAGTTGAAAACCAGGCAATGTATATGATATTTTATAGCAGTTCTCGGTTCTGATAAACTCTTATAAGTTTTTGTATGCTATATGTATCTTATAAGTTCATGTTTGTCTAAGTAAAACTGTGGAGTTGAACTGTGGGATGAGTCTCCCCTGCAGTGTGTGTGGCTGATATCTTTAGTTGGCTTTATATCTTAGTCTTAATTTTTGCCTTTTGAAGCCTGCCCCACCACCAGAAGATAGCCAAGGCTACATCCTCCCATTGGCGAAGTGAAGAAGTGATGGATCACCCTATTTATTTCTACTCTGCTCACCATATTTAGCTTGCAAAGTTAGCTTTTCTCCCTGATCCAAGTTGCTTTGTCCCCTCTGCAAGCTTGCAGCTAGCAGGAAGGCCCAGCAATTGTTTCTGTTTGTTTTTAAATGTTTTAAATTTATTCTTTGATAATTTCATATGTGCATACACTACATCTTGATCATACCTGGGAGTTTTCTGTTTGGTTTTTTACTTTCTTTGGAACTTGGGATTGAACTCAGGGCCCTGTGTATCCCAGGCGAGCACTCTGCCACTGAACAACAGCCTCAGAATTGTTTTTCCTTTCTTTTATGTATATGAGCACACTGTTGCTCTCTTCAGACACACCAGAAGAGGGCATCGGATCCCATTACAGATTGTGAGCTACCATGTGCTCTTAACTGCTGAGCCATCTCTCCAGCCCTGCTTTTACCTTTTATTTTGAGTCAGGGTCTCACTAAATTGCTCATGCTGCCTTTGATCTTACAATCCTCCTGCTTTGGTCTCCTGAGAATATGTGACTACATTCCTGTTATACTTCTGGGCCCTACACTCCAGCAGCTTTTGAAAAATAAATGCTTTTCAGTTAATTTCCCTATTTGGTATGTTTCTGAAGTCCCAAGGTAGTTGTTTTTAAAACAAACATGCATGCACACACACACGCACACACACACGCACACACACGCGCACACACACGCACACACACACACACGCACACGCACACGCACACACACACACACACACACACACACCACACACACACACACACACACACACACACACACACAGAATTTTACACTTACTTTGGGGAGGAAGACTCATGGTCTCTTCCCCTCACCATAGCTGAAAGTCCCTCTGGTTCTCTGATCATGAAGAGCAACCTTTGAAGATTTAACCAGAATTAGAAAATTGTGTAATTGTCCTGATTTAGAAAATCTGTTTGGGGAATTGTGTATCAGGAAAACGACCCAGCCCAAACAGCAAACCAAAAACTGTGTTCTCCATTGTTATGGTGACATTGCTTGTATTGATGACAAATTAGAAAGAAATGTTCAACATTTGGAAAGTGGTTAAGCAAACTGTAATATCAATGCGACTGGAATATCTTGTGGATTTTAAACACAATTCTGTGCAACATAAATCTTTGGTTTCTATATGCTACTTAGTAAAGGGACTCTAGCCAAGCCTGAGCACAGCAGACATAGCTCTGGCAGGCCTTGCTCCTCTTCCCTATCCCTTTTCTTAAAACCACTAGATTACGTTCCTAGAGCTAGCCACCAAGGTCCATTTTCTTCTTTGGCCACTTCCTTCTCCTGAGGCTGACCACCAAGGTCCAGCTATCAAAGTATTGAAGTCCAGCAATCAGAAGCCCCCTTCGTCTCACCTAATTAGCATGCCCAATTAAAATTAAACACGTCATCCTAACACAGGGTTTCCCCCTTTATCTTTATAAACGGCCATTTTCCTATGGGCCACATCTGTCTTCTCTCTATCCAGACGTAGTCCTTGTGTCCTTCTCCTCTGACAAATTTCCCTTCCCCTCTTCCTTGTTTTCTTCCCTTTCTCCCTTGTCCTCTGTCTCCTGTCTTCATCTCTTATTCCCTGCCTTTTGTCCCTGTGGGGCAAATAAATCTCCTTTGTGCTGAGAATTTAGTTTTGGGGTGTCCTAAGCTGATGGCAACCCTTCATTCTCTTTACATATTCCGATAAAGATACAGGGGTGGGGTGTGGAAGTGTATTCTTATTAGTAGAATGCTTGCTTGTCCTAACAAGGCCCTGGATTTGATCTCCAGCATCACAAAAAGAAGGAGGATGAAAGGGAGGAAAGGAACGAATGTTCAGAGATGGTTTAGTAGAAATTTTAAGTAATTTCTATATAAGTTCTTACGTTTGTAACTAAAAAATGGATACAATTGTGTTGATTTCCCCATGCTTAGAATGTTAGTGTGTGTATGAATTTCATGAACATAAAAGGTTGTAGACATGCCACTAGATTTTAAGTCAATAATATGTGCTGTTTATTGGTTTGCTATTATTTACCTGAACAATGCACAACTTGGCTCACTTCTTGCTTTCCAACTGTAGACTTGATAACATAGAGCTGCCTTCCTGGTCTTGCTGCCACAGGGCATTATCCTTCTCCTCCTCATGTATTTGGAATCCTCCCCCAACATACACATCTACACATCCTTCCTTTAGGAATAATATAGATGCTTCTTTTGGGCTTGTTATAAAGTGTCCTGATAATCCCATAGCAAGCTGAAGTGGTAGAAAATACATGGAACACACCCAACTGACTGAACACTGCCTTAGCACTGCAGGCCTGTTAAATGTCTGTTGTTTCCTTCTATGATCATGGGGCTGTGTGGATACTCTGGGACACTGTCTTATGAAGAGAGCGGTAATGATCAAAAAGACCCAAAATGAAGTGCAGTTTCTCCTGAATGCATATTCCCCCCTGCACCTTTGACAAGTAGCTAAATCTAAATTGCACCGTCCAGAGTTAGGCACTAATTATGTACAAGATCGAGTGTTGGGAAAGAGAGCCTAACATCTGATAAATCTCAGAGAGGCAGAAAGATACATCCTTGGCCAATAGTGTTTCCTCTAAATCAAAAAAGGAAGCTGTATTTTATTAAGCCTGTGATTGAAAAGAATGACTCCTGCAACGACATGTTAAAATTGCACACTGTAAGTCACAACAGAATTCCTTCTACAGTAATTCTGCCAGGCATGGTGGCTCATACCTGAGTCTCAGCACTCTGGGGGCTGAGGCAAGGGGATTTTGACAGCCTGGCCTTCACAGCTAGAGTCTATCTCAAAAGAAAAAAGACAGTTGAACCATCATGCATTCAAACCAGTGGTAAATCCTGACAGATTTTGTTTAAATTCACAGTTAGGAGATTTATTAAGTATTTCTTACTCACAAACTCTTAAATGCCTGGAGATTTTAAAAGGGCAATTCACCATTCACATACAGATTCAGAACTTTGAGTGTTATAACTCGTAAACACACGATGAAATCAAATGAGTTTCGAGACCATGAAGATGTCTTTGGGGGGTGAATGGCTCATTTGTTCAGCCCCATGTATGGGGTGTCTGCATTCTGTGGAGCATTTTCAGTGCTGGAAGAGCATGCTTGGCAGGAACAGGAAGAGCTTTGGTGGGGCTTTCATTCCTGAGGGGGAGGAAATGCATGGTTGGCAAACATACACTGCACTGTAAGTGATAAATATGATAAAGAATTTTAAAAAAAACAGACAATGGGACGTAGACTGGGTCTATATTAGTTACTTTATACACTGCTGAGGAAAGAATACCTCAGAAGAACAACTTAGGGAAGAAAGGGTTTGTTCTGGCTTAGTTCAAGGGTAGAGTCCACCACAGTGGCAGGAGCTTGAAGAGGCAGCTAGTCATATCCATCCAGAGTCAGGAAACAGAGAGGGGTAGGTGACTGTTCTCAGCTTTTGCATTTTCATTTTATTTTATTTTTTTCTTTTCCTTTATTGGATACTTTCTTTATTTACATTTCAAATGTTATCCCCTTTCCTGGTTTCCCCTCTGGAAACCCCTTATCCCATCCCTCCTCCCCCTGCTTCTATGAGGGTACACCCCCATCTTCCCACCCACTCCCACTCCCCGCCCTGGCATTCCCCTACACTGGGGCATCGAGTCTTCCCAGGACCAAGGGCCTCTCCTCCCATTGATGCCTGACAAGGCCATCCTCAGCTATATATACAGCTGGAGCCATGTGTACTCTTTTTGACTGGTGATTTACTCCTTAGAAGCTCTGGGGAGGGGGGGGGGGTTCTGGTTGTTTGATATTGTTGTTCTTCCTATGGGGTTGCAAACCCCTTCAGCTCCTTCAGTTCTTTCTCTATCTCCTTCACTGGGGACCTCATGCTCAGTCCAGTGGTTGGCTGTGAGCATTGGCCTCTGTATTTGTCAGGCTCTGGCAGAGCCTCTCAGGAGACAGCTATATCAGGCTCCTGTCAGCAAGCACGGCTTGGCATCTGCAGTAGTGTCTGGGTTTGGTGACTATATATGGGATGGATTCCCAGGTGGGGCATTCTCTAGATGGCCTTTCCTTCAGCATCTGCTCTACACTTTGTCTCCATATTTCCTCTTGTGAGTATTTTGTTCACCCTTCTAAAGAAGCACTGAAGCATCCACACTTTTGTCTTCCTTCTTCTTGAGCTTCATGTGGTCTGTAAATTGTATCTTGGGTATTCCAAGCTTTTGGGCTAATATCTATTTATCAGTGAGTGCATACCATGTGTGTCTTTTTGTGATTGGGTTACCTCACTCAGGATGATATTTTCTAGTTCCATCCATTTGCCTAAGAATTTCATGAAGTCATTGTTTTTAATAGCTGAGCAGTTCTCCATTGTATAAATGCACCACATTTTCTGTATCCATTCCTCTGTTGAAGGACATCTGGGCTCTTTTCAGCTTCTGGCTATTATAAATAAGACTGCTATGAACGTAGTGGAACATATGTCCTTGTTATATATTGGAGCATCTTCTGGGTATATGCCCAGGAGTGGTATAGCTGTGTCCTCAGGTAGTACTGTGTCCAATTTTCTGAGGAAACTTGAGACTGATTTCCAGAGTGGTTGTACCAGCTTGTTTGCAATTCCACCAACCATGGAGAAGTGTTTCTCTTTCTTCACATCTTTGCCAGCATCTGCTCTCACCTGAGTTTTTAATCTTAGCCATTCTGATTGGTGTGAGGTGGAATCTCAGAGTTGTTTTGATTTACATTTCCCTGATGACTAAAGGTGTTGAACATTTCTTTAGGTGCTTCTCAGCCATTTGATATTCCTCAGTTGAGAATTCTTTGTTTTAGCTCTCTACCCCATTATTTAATAGGGTTATTTGATTCTCTGGAGTCTCAACTTCTTGAGTTCTTTGTATATATTGGATATTAGCCTTCTATCAAATGTAGGATTGGTAAAGAAAGATCTTTTCCTAATATGTTGGTTGCTTTTTTCTTGTCCTATTGATAGTGTCCTTTGCTTTACAGAAGCTTTGCAATTTTATGAGGTTCCATTTGGTCTAGCATTCAAACTCAAAGAATGCCACCATTCTCTTTTAGGGTGGGTCTTCCTATGTTATTTAACCTAACCCTGATGATCCCTGACAGGAAAGTCTAGAAGCTTGCCTCCTAGAGAGTCTAGAGTCCGTCAAGTTGATAATGAACACGAACCATCCCTGGCAGGGAGGAAGGTCTGGTGTTTCACACACATTCATCAGAAAAGATCTTGTTGGGAGACAAATAGGCTAAACTGCTTTACTGGAATAAAAACATAGTGGTTTGCTCACAACAGAAGGTTATTTCTCACTTACATTACCAATCTAAGAAGGGTATTCCAAGTCTGTGGGAGGTTATCTTTAGGGAACCAGGCTTCTTCAAAGATCTGAAGACACACAGTCCCCTTGGACCTTGCCATGACAATGTCACAGCTGAGCTACACTTTCAGATCTCAAGCAGAGAAAAAACAGAAAAGGCACACAGACTCCCAAAGATGTTGGCTCAGAAGTGACACTCTCCATGGCCGCTCTCTCTTGGTGAGATCTTAGTCATATGACCACATAACTACAAGAACCTCTTAGGGATACAGTAGTTGTAATATCTACCACGGGACCCATTGCAGTAAACAGATGAAAGATGAAATGGTCTTAGACAAGAAAGGGAGCCACAGAGGTGGCGGGGAGTGACCATATTCAGGATTATCTGGGTATATCAATGGAACAGAGGTAGAAGTGAACAGAAGTCAGCAGGAATATTCGCTGCTTATAGAAATCCTATCATTCACCCTTCAAAGAAGATTGGGGAAGAGTAGATTTCATTTTTAACCATGTTAATTTTGAGATGCTTAACAGGGGAAGTGTTGGCAAGGCAATTAGATATTGAATCTTAAGTTCAAAGATGACCCAAACTTAGAGTTCTTAGGTATGGCTAACATTTAAAGCATGGGACAAGATGAGCTCTCTTAGAGGTGGGTGCGTAGGGAAAAAGAAGGGTGCCGAGGCCTGGACATGAAGTTTTGAAGGAGAGAGAGGAAAGAACAAAAGAGACCACGAAAGGGTGAAGAGGAAAACAGGAAGGTGGGGTACACTGAAGAGGAAGGCATTTTGAGGAGATCTAATGTAGCTAAACAGGATGAGTGGGGCTTGAATTAGATGCAGTTCATTGGCAAGCTTGGTAAGAGTACTCAGGGAAATCAGGAATCTCCAGAGTGGAGTAGTGAAGCCAGGTGTGATGAAACATGCAACTGATCTTGGCACTTGGAGGTTGAGATAGGAAAATTGCAAGTTTGAGGCCACCCTGGCTGCACAGCAAGACCTTGTCTCAAAAAACAAAGAGTAGATTGAAAAATATTGAAAAAATAATGGGCTGGAGATACTGTCTTAGTTAGGGTTTTATTGCTGTGAAGAGGCACCATGACCAAGCCAACTTTTTGTTTGTTTGTTTGTTTGTTTGTTTTTGGGTTTTCGAGACAGGGTTTCTCTGTATAGCCATGGCTGTTCTGGAACTCACTTTGTAGACCAGGCTGGCCTCAAACTCAGAAATCCACCTGCCTCTGCCTCCTGAGTGCTGGGATTAAAGGTATGCACCACCACGCCCAGCTTCCAAGCCAACTCTTATAGAGAGATTTAATTGAGGCTGCTTGCAGATTTGGAGGTTCAATCCATTATCATAATAGCAGCAAGCATGGCAGCATCCAGGGAAGATATGGTGCTAGAGGAGCCAAGAGTTCTACAGGTTGATCCACAGGCAACAAGAAGAGATTTGAGTAGATATATTGTTGTGTTAGGTTGCCTACGATGACAGCCTTCAAGTGTAGCCAACAATATTTAATATCCTATCCTGGGGCTTCGTCCCCTCCTTAGGCCAAGTATACTCCCAGATGAAAGACACACACACAGCCTTCACATTTTTAACATGCCTTAGGCACAATAGCTGGGAGCTCCCTACTCTTCATGCTGTTAGAATCTACTTTTAATAACCCCAAGTTGACACTTACTATTTACTGTGTTCCATTTGGGCTGCTCTTAAATCAATTGGGCAGCCCTCTGGGCCCAGTGTTCTCTTGGCCCTTATCTCGTGGCGGCTCTCCTTCTTCCTCCTGCACATTCTTCTTCTTCCATGGAAGCTCCTTCCTGCTCCTTCCTTGCTCTCTCCAGCAAGCCTGAGAAACCTCAACCCCACCTATGTCTCTTCTGCCCAGCTATTAGCTGTTGGCATCTTTATTTACCAATCAGAATTAACTTGGAGGTAAGGTCCCAGGGGCTACATGCAGACTCCAGGTCTTGGGACCCACACTTAATATTACAATAAACAGTAAAAGGCAAATCCTCAACCCTCAAGTGTGGCTAAGGGAGGAGAAATTGAAGCGAGTGGAAGAAAAGATTGCAGGAGTGAAACTTTCAAGGAACTGAGAGGAGGGTGCAGAACATGTTATTTATATAAGAGTTTCCATGACCAATGGTGGAGTGCTGACAGAGGAAGAGTTGCAAACTGACATCCTTACTCAGAGAACGGCAAGAAATAGATAACCAGGAAGATGGTAAAAGCTACAATGGTAAAGGGCAAAGTGTCAGACTTTCTGTTACTGTTAACAAATCCCCAAGGACAGTGAGTTAAAGAGAAGGCTCAGTTGCTTTGCTTTTTAGTGGCGTCACTAATGTGGCTTTCACTATCATTGTTGGGCTCCTCCTGGGCCCGTGGTGTTGCAGAATGTCACAGTGGTAGGTGCATGTAGATCAGGCTACTCACCTCATAAGGAGAGTGAGCAGTGAGAGAAAGACAAGAAGGGACAGGGAACAACAAGGGTGTCAGAGTCACCCCCCATCAGAGTTACCTTCTTCTTCCAACCAAGATACTCTTCTAGTGGTTCTCTCACCTCCTAATAATGTTATCAGGTTATGAAACCATCAATGGTTAATCCCCCTACAACATCATGGCTCTCATGATCCAATTGCTTTCCCTGAAAATCCATCAGCAGGCAAGTGAGCCCCCAGTACAAGAGCTTGTGGGGACCTCTCATGTTCAACCATATTAGTCTGGGTGTGAAGCAATGTGATTAATCTGATATGTTTCATTGAGGATACCCCTGCTTCAATTTAGTTTGGTTTGGTTTTTTTATTTTAAGACATCGTCTCTTTGGGTAGCCCAGACTGGCCTAGAATTCGTGATCCTTGTGCCTTAGCTTCTTTAGTGCTGTGATTACAGATTCCACTAGTACGGATGTACAGAGGGAATAGTTCTAAAGGGCCCAGGGCCCAGAGTAAAAAGCAGCAGGCTTGCACTGAAATGCATAATGACTGCCAGCTGTAAGCCCAAGCTTCAAGATCAATATGGATGCATGTACACCAAGGGCATAGAAACGTATAATACGTATGTAAGAATGCAGATGCATGTGATAGTAAATTCTGTGAAAGAAAGGACATGGGACAAAGGAAACACAACTGGTATGAAGAATTAGGTTTGTGTGGTAGGGTTGAACTTTTGTGAGGCAGTGATATGGTCTATGACCTGAAGAGTGGATGACAGGCAAGCAGATAAGGGATCTATGAGAAGAGAATTCCAGCAGGATTCTAGACACCTCCTACCCATCAGAAGCAACTCAGGGAGAAGAGAAAACAAGTGAGGGAGACAGGACCAGGGCATAGATGACGAAGCTCTGAGAGAGGAGCTGGTACATGCAAGGTACTTTGGCTGAAGAAGGAGTTGATACTGGAAAGTAAAACGTTGAAGGAGTTGACACATTTCCTGAGCAACCAGCTATGGAAGTTCAGTGTCAAAATAAGGCACAGTCATAACAGCAGAGTCCCGTGTTCTCAGTTGTTTGGCTCGCCGGGCATGGTGCTCTTGGTGAGTAGACCACAATGTTAAACCATCTATATGTATTTTCATGGTTCAATACCATGAGCACGTCTGGAATCATATAAATTGAGAATGCAGCACTAAATAAAACATTCAACCCTGAGAAGCTCCAGTGTCCCTGAAGCCCATGATGAAGGGGGTGGAACGTGTATGCATTAGTGCTCAGATCCCGTTGTCAGCTTCTGGTCTGTCTCTGAGACCAGGCTAAGCTAGCTTCAATTACCAGAAGTCAGATGGTGGCAAAAACTATCCTGTTGTAGACAAAAGCCAGCCTGGACCATCAGTTCCAGTGGTCACACCAGGACCCAAACGCCAGGTGTCCAGCTCCCCTCTTCTGACCCCCTCCATCTGAAAGAGAGGGAAGATCCAGACTTGGGGTTCCCCTGGATGACAGATACAGACAAATGTGCAGTAGACTAGAGAGGTTCCCACTTCTACTCTGGCCTTTCTTCCTGTTCTTTTCAGCTATGTGCTGGTGTGAGGCCATAAGTCCTTTGTCCTTTTTCCTCTGTGAGCAAGTAACAGAAGCTAGCTCTAGACTGATTCACAAAATCTGGGGACATGCGTGTGTAGGCATTTGCTTATAAAAATAGAGCGGGGTTGGTAGTAAGTTCATGAAGGATGTGGTTAACTCGTTTTGTTTTGTTTTAGATTTCTTTCTGAAATGCAGACTTCAGGAACAAGAGGTCCAGAGAAGACCAAGTGTTTTCTATGCTTCGTTATGTAACCCCTGGGTCTCCCTGTTAGGGGTGAGTAATTTAATCTTGATCTCAGTATTAATTAACATCGACATGATTAAATTGCTTGCTTTATTGGAATTAAGGTGAGACTGCTATGACAAGATTTACATTTAATGAACCACTAATTTTAGTCAATTATTTTCTATTTAAGTAATCATATCAGATAAACTTTGGGTTACTAATTTCATGATGATTTGTTGATTGTAGGGAGGAATGGGGCACTAAAATAATGTGATAGTTGATTTCAAATGTCTAGATGTCGCCTAGAATGAACTGAGAGACAGGCTTTTGGGCATGTCTGTAGGGTTTATCTTGATCTACTGAGGTGGGAAAAATTGCCCACTGTGGGTGGCACCATTCCTTAGGCTGGGATCCTGGACTGGATATAAAGGAGAAAATGAGCCGTACAATCATTTTTCACTCTCTGCTCTAGACTGTGGGTTCAATGTAACTGGCTGCCTCAGGTTCCCACTTTTGTGACTCCTTCGCCATGATGGACTATGACATGAGCCTCTAACTGTAAGGCAAAACAAACTCTTTCTGCCTTAAGCTGCTTTTGTCAGAATAGTTTATCACAACAGGAAAAAGTAACTAAGACAGACAGGGTGTTTGTTTGTTGGTGGTTTTGATTAAGTGGTGACTTTTAAAAGGGTATTTCCCCCCAAAACTTGCTCGAGTAAGTGTATAGTTATTTTTTCATTCCAAAATCCAAAATCAGGGTTCTAGATTCTGATTGTAAAATTGACAATTGACACTAATCACCACAATTTCACCCCTGGTCCTCTTGTACTTATGACCATTTCATAATGTTGGATGTGTTTAATTCACCTAGAAAGGCCCTGTATTCTTTCAAAGTTTCAACAGCATTTAAAGTCCAATGTCAAAGTCTTAACCCTGAACTCCTATAAAATTAAAACAAAGTACATGCTTCCAATATGCAATGGCATAGAATAAGTATTCTCATTACAAAAGGAGGGAATAGGATCATCGGAAAGAATAATCAGAACAAAGCAAGGTCAAAACCCAGCAAGGCAAATACCAAATCCTGCAGCTTCATGTCTGCCATCTTGGCGCTGTGGAATCATATGGGCTCAAAAAAGCTTGGATAGCCCTACCCAGATAGCTCCTCTGCCAGTGGGAACTTAATCTTTTTTTCTCAGGTCCACTGTACTATGCTTATAGCTTTTCCCAGCAGATATCTCATGGTTCTGGCATCTCCAATATCCTGGGCCCTTCCTTGTAGCTTAGGTCTCTCCTCACAGTTTCACACTATGGCCTCGCAAGGCCTCCTTATAGGGGCTCCAACCTTGCAACACACTTACAGGTCCCAATGTCTCTCTGGAACTGTGGTTCAACACCAAAACCACACCCACCCCAGTGGTTGCATCTTTCATGCATATGGAACCAGTCCTACATGATGCTGCTGCCAGATTCTGCTGCCAGCTTGGGATGTAGCCTGGCCTTCTTGAACCATAGTTGTATCAGCTTTTGTGTGCTAATCCTGGGAAACCAAGTCTCTAGGCAGGTGCTTTTGAGAAAGGGGAATCTGCTTCAGTGTAGTCTCTATTTTAATTTAGGTTCTGTTCTTTCAAATAAATTTGAGTTTTCAAAAAATGGAGCCTTTGATGGGTAAGTCTTGATCTGAGGAGGTATTTCCTCTTGACCTATTATAAAGCAAAATGCTTCTCTTTAATGGCTATAGCCTCTTTTTCAGCATGTGCCTTGGCCTTGTAGTTAGATTTATTCAAACTCTTATTCTTGACAAACACACTTTATTTCTACCTTTATGCTCAAGTCTTTGTACTTTTTCACCGTACATCTGAATTCATGCATAGAAAGTCATCATACCATAGCCTGAATACTTTGTTCTCTTAAAATTCCTCCACCAAACAAATTAATTTATCACCTTCAAATTAAACTTCACTTATATCCTTAGGGCATGGGCAAAATGAAGCCACAGTGTTGGCTAAAATGTCACAGGAACGCCCTCTACCCCAGTTCTGACAGAGTCCTTGATGCCTTCAGAAACATCAGGAGCTAGGTCTCCACTGTCTGTATTTCTATTGGTGTTCTTATCTTCCAAGCTCCTACAAGAATGGAGCACTACTCTTTACTTGCTGTATTCAAAGACTCCACTATCACAAAGTTCCAAATACTTCTACATTCTACCTGTAAAACCAGTTCCAAAGCACTAAGAACCATGTGGTCAGGTTCATCACAGCAACAACCCCACTTCTGGTACTAATTTTCTGTAATAGTTAGGTGTCTTGTTAGGGCTCATTGTTTGAGGGTACAATCCATCATGACAGGGAATCCTTGCAGCAGGAGCTTGAAGTAGCCAGTCATGTTGTATCCACACTCTGAAAGCAGAAGATGAATATCTGTGCTCAACTGGTTTCCTCCCTTTCGTGCAGTCTAGGACTCAAGCCCAGTGATGGTGTCACCTTCCTTTGCACTGGATCTTAACACCTCAGTAAACCTAATCAAAATAATTTTTCACAGTCATACCCAGGGGCTACCCTAATCTAAATAAGTTCCTCACAGGCATGCCTACAGGCTTGCTCCTAGGTAATTCCAGATCCTGTCAAGTTAACATCCAACACGTGCTGCCTTTGCTTTATATGGCTGTGATAAACATTATGACCAAATGCAATTTGGGGAGGAGGAGCTTTATTTCATTTTACAGTGTATAGTCCACCATGAAAATAAATCAGGGCAGAAACTCAAGGCAAGAACCTAGATGCAATGGTTGATGTAAAGGCCATGGAGGGATGCTGCTTACTAGTTTGCTTCCCATGGCTTGCCCAGCCTGCTTTCTTATACAACCCAGGGACACCAGCCCAGTGATGGATACTACCTGCAGTGGGCTGGGCCCTTCTACATCAATCAACAATAATTAAAAAAAAAAAAAGCCTAGATGCCAATCAGATGGGGGCATTTTCTTAACTGGGTTCTCTATTCCCAGATGACCCTAATACAAATTGACAACAAACAAACAAACAACCCAACCAGTACACTACCACAGTACGATTATATTATAAGTGAGTTTTAATTATTCAGAATTTTACAGAGCCCAGAAGCTAATAAGAAATCATTGTCTCCTAAGGTTCTAGCCTTCTGTTTTTATCACCACTGTAAGGTCATGTGACTTACTCTTCCTATCCATATCTGTAGGCTCTTGCATCCCTGCTCATCATGTTTGTGATCCAGTGGCTCTATACCCTAGCTAGTATGGGTGTTGCTGCCCTTGTGTATTTCTACATTGGCCAGGCCAGTCCAGGCCTTTACCTCGGTAAGTGGCTAAGTCATTGTACTACCATTTCCATTATTTTTTCTAGCTTTCACAGAAGAACTTTGAAATATGACATAGACCCAATTTATAAATAAAATACATTGCCAATTAATTTGAGATTTATAAGACCTATAGAACTAAAATGTATGGCAACAGTAGAGCAAGAGCCAAAAAGGATAAAATAATATGTTGAAATGAAGTATACTGATGTAGCATAATATTATATACTGCATGTGCTATGAGTAAATGCTATCATATCATTTGAAGATAGAGTGGGTTAAGTTTAAGAAGTATAATATAAACCCAGAGCCAACCACTAGATAATATAGTGAAGAGTTATACCTAAGAAATCAACAGAGGTTTAAAAAAGAGTTGGAGAGATGGCTCAGTGGGTAAAGGGATTTTCTGGGGAGCCTGAAAACCTGAGTTTGATCCTCATGACTTACATGGTAGAAAGATGAAACTGACTCTTTTGAGGTCAAAGTTATCCTTTGACCTCCATAATACAGGTACGGTAGCAGGAGTGTGTGTGTGTGTGTGTGTACATGGAATAAATAAAATAAACAAATACAATTTTTAAAATTTAAAGCATATCAAAGACAGAAAACTAGAAATAAGTATATAAAGAATATTTATTGATAATAAAGCAAAGACATGACATGTATGTGAGGTCATAAGCAACAAAAGTGAAAAGACAGCAGGTTCCAGGACAGCCTGACCTACACAAAAAACAACAGTGATCTATATATGTCTATCTGTATTGATCATCACAGTCTTAACACCCCTAATTAAGTGGCAGCTGAGTAAGAAAATGTGGCCCAACTGTATGCTGCCTACAAGAAACTTCTTTTAATTGATGAATTTATTTTTGCAGTGCTGGAGATCAAACCCAAGGCCTGTGTACACTATGAAAGTGCTTTGCCCTTGAACTACATCCACAATAAAGAAATCTGTTTTAGATTTTAAAAACACACAAATAGGTTAAAAATAAAAAAGATGTGAAAATATATACCAGGCTAATTCTAATCAAAATATAGCCACTAGAGTGGCTACATTAATATTAAGGTAAGCTTCAGAGAAAAGGCTGTTGCCAATGATCAACTGGGTCACTTGATAAAGATGAAGGGGGAAACTCATGAAGAAAACATAATAAACCTAAGAACAGAATTTTAACTAGGTGGTGATGGTATAAGCCTTTAATCTCAGGAGGCAGAGGCAGGCAGATCTCTATGAGTTTGAGGCCAGCCTGGTCTACAAAGTTCCTGGGCTATATAGAGAAACCCTGTCTCAGAAAATCAACCAACCAACCAACCAACCAACCAACCAACCAACCAACCAACCAAGCAAAAACAAAACAGAACAAAGCAACAACAACAAAAACAATAAAACAAAACAAAACAGAGCTTTGAAGTACATGAAAACAGAATCTTATAGAATGAAGAAAAGAAAAGTTCATACCACACAGATTTCAGCATCTGCCTCCCAACAGATGACACATGCAGGAATAAGGGAATAAGGTTAGCAAGACCACAGAAGACTTGATCAGTACTGTCAACAAGCTTGCCCTAATCTTTATAGAATTTATACTCTTCTCAGTAACAGGAAACACAAGGATATTACAAGATACAAATGTTCTGGTAAATTTAAAAGCATTCAGTTCAATTGAATAAAATTTTTCTCTGAAGTGGGGGAATAATAATAAATAACAGGAAGATAATAGGAAAATCCACAAATATTTAAGTGCTAAAGAATGTTAAATAACTAAGAGCAGTGAGTAAAGTATAGAAACCACAGGTTTCAAAGATGAAAACAACTAAAATTATGAAATATTTTTAACTGAATGAAACAAAAAACACAGAATATCAAAATTGTAAGGTATATCATCAAAGAAGAAAGTTTTCAAAATTTTGACCTCAAACCTCAGCTTTAAACTTAACAAATTAGAAAAAAAAAAAAAAGAAAGAAAAGAAAAGAAGAGGAAAAGGAGGAGGAGGAAGAGGAGGGGAAAATTAAACCCAAAGTGGCAAAGGGTGGGGCTAGGGGTGGGGATGGGACAAGGGCATAATAAATATTGTAGTAAAAATCAAATAGATAGGAAACAAAAAAATGAGAATGCCAACTATATTAGTTACTTTCCTGTTGTTGTGGAAAACACCTCGAGGAAGACAAGTTACAGAAGGAAGGGCTATTTGTGCTTATGGTTCCATGGGGGTCAGAGTCGATCAGTGCAGCAAGTGGTAGACATGGAGGCAGGCACTGTATGCTGAGGGCTCACACCTTGAACAGCAAGCACAAAGCAGAAAAAGAGTACCAAGAATGGAGGGAGCTTCTAAAACCTCAGAGCTCCTGCCTAGTGACATATCCCCTCCAGCAAGGCTACATATCTTTTTTTTTTTTTTTTTTTTTTGGTTTTTCGGTTTTTCTTTTTTTTTTTTAATTTTTAATATTTTTATTACATATTTTCCTCAATTACATTTCCAATGTTATCCCAAAAGTCCCCCATAGCGCCCCCCACTTCCCTACCCACCCATTCCCATTCTTTTGGCCCTGGCATTCCCCTATATTGGGGCATATAAAGTTTGCAAGTCCAATGGGCCTCTCTTTCCATTGATGGCCGACTAGACCATCTTTCGATACATATGCAGCTAGAGACAAGAGCTCCGGGGTTCTGGTTAGTACATCATGTTGTTCCAACAATAGGGTTGCAGATCCCTTTAGCTCCTTGGGTACTTTCTCTAGCTTCTCCATTGGGAGCCCTGTGATACATCCAATAGCTGACTGTGAACATCCACTCCTGTGTTTGCTAGGCCCCGGCATCGTCTCACAAGAGACAGCTATATTTGGGTCCTTTCAGCAAAATCTTGCTAGTGTATGCAATGGTGTCAGCGTTTAGAAGCTGCTTATGGGATGGATCCCTGGATACGGCAGTCTCTAAATGGTCCATCCTTTCATCACAGCTACGAACTTTGTCTCTGTAACTCCTTCCCTGGGTGTTTTGTTCCCAATTCTAAGAAGGGGCACAGTGTCCACACTTTGGTCTTCATTCTTCTTGAGTTTCATGCGTTTAGCAAATTGTATCTCATATCTTGGGTATCCTAAGTTTTGGGCTAATATCCACTTATCAGTGAATACATATTGTGTGAGTTCTTTTGTGATTGTGTTACTTCACTCAAGATGATGCCCTCCAGGTCCATCCATTTGGCTAGGAATTTCATAAATTCATTCTTTTTAATAGCTGAGTAGTACTCCATTGTGTAAATGTACCATAATTTCTGTATCCATTCCTCTGTTGAGGGACATCTGGGTTCTTTCCAGCTTCTGGCTATTATAAATAGGGCTGCTATGAACATAGTGGAGCATGTGTCCTTTTTACCGGTTGGGACATCTTCTGGATATATGCCCAGGAGAGGTATTGCTGGATCCTCCGGTAGTACTATGTCCAATTTTCTGAGGAACCGCCAAACTGATTTCCAGAGTGGTTGTACAAGCTTGCAATCCCACCAACAATGGAGGAGTGTTCCTCTTTCTCCACATCCTCGCCAGCATCTGCTGTCACCTGAATTTTTGATCTTAGCCATTCTGACTGGTGTGAGGTGGAATCTCAGGGTTGTTTTGATTTGCATTTCCCTGATGATTAAGGATGTTGAACATTTTTTCAGGTGCTTCTCTGCCATTCGGTATTCCTCAGGTGAGAATTCTTTGTTCAGTTCTGAGCCCCATTTTTTAATGGGGTTATTTGACTTTCTGGAGTCCACCTTCTTGAGTTCTTTATATATATTGGATATTAGTCCCTTATCTGATTTAGGATAGGTCAAGATCCTTTCCCAATCTGTTGGTGGTTTTTTTGTCTTATTGATGGTGTCTTTAGCCTTGCAGAAGCTTTGCAGTTTCATGAGGTCCCACTTGTCAATTCTCGATCTTACAGCACAAGCCATTACTGTTCTATTCAGGAATTTTTCCCCTGTGCCCATATCTTCAAGGCTTTTCCCCACTTTTTCCTCTATAAGTTTCAGTGTCTCTGGTTTTATGTGTAGTTCCTTGATCCACTTAGACTTGACCTTAGTACAAGGAGATAGGAATGGATCGATTCGCATTCTTCTACATGTTAACAACCAGTTGTGCCAGCACCATTTGTTGAAAATGCTGTCTTTCTTCCACTGGATGTTTTTAGCTCCCTTGTCGAAGATCAAGTGACCGTAGGTGTGTGGGTTCATTTCTGGGTCTTCAATTCTATTCCATTGGTCTATTTGTCTGTCACTATACCAGTACCATGCAGTTTTTTATCACAATTGCTCTGTAGTAAAGCCTTAGGTCCGGCATGGTGATTCCACCAGAGGTCCTTTTATCCTTGAGAAGAGTTTTTGCTATCCTAGGTTTTTTGTTATTCCAGATGAATTTGCAGATTGCACTTTCTAATTCGTTGAAGAATTGAGTTGGAATTTTGATGGGGATTGCATTGAATCTGTAGATTGCTTTTGGCAAGATAGCCATTTTTACAATGTTGATCCTGCCAATCCATGAGCATGGGAGATCTTTCCATCTTCTGAGATCTTCTATAATTTTTTTCTTCAGAGACTTGAAGTTTTTATTATACAGATCTTTCACTTCCTTAGTTAGAGTCATGCCAAGATATTTTATATTATTTGTGACTATTGAGAAGGGTGTTGTTTCCCTAATTTCTTTCTCAGCCTGTTTATTCTTTGTGTAGAGAAAGGCCATTGATTTGTTTGAGTTAATTTTATATCCAGCTACTTCACCGAAGCTGTTTATCAGGCTTAGGAGTTCTCTGGTGGAATTTTTAGGGTCACTTATATATACTATCATATCATCTGCAAAAAGTGATATTTTGACTTCATCTTTTCCAATTTGTATCCCTTTGATCTCCTTTTGTTGTCGAATTGCTCTGGCTAGGACTTCAAGTACAATGTTGAATAGGTATGGAGAAAGTGGACAGCCTTGTCTAGTCCCTGATTTTAGAGGGATTGCTTCAAGCTTCTCACCATTTACTTTGATGTTGGCTACTGGTTTGCTGTAGATTGCTTTTATCATGTTTAGGTATGGGCCTTGAATTCCTGATCTTTCCAAGACTTTTATCATGAATGGGTGTTGGATCTTGTCAAATGCTTTTTCCGCATCTAACAAGATGACCATGTGGTTTTTGTCTTTGAGTTTGTTTATATACTGGATTACGTTGATGGATTTCCGTATATTGAACCATCCCTGCATCCCTGGGATGAAACCTACTTGGTCAGGATGGATGATTGTTTTGATGTGTTCTTGGATTCGGTTAGCAAGAACTTTATTGAGGATTTTTGCATCAATATTCATAAGGGATATTGGTCTGAAGTTTTCTATCTTTGTTGGGTCTTTTTGTGGTTTAGGTATCAGAGTAATTGTGGCTTCATAGAATGAGTTGGGTAGAGTACCTTCTGTTTCTATTTTGTGGAATAGTTTGTGAAGAACTGGGATTAGATCTTCTTTGAAGGTCTGATAGAACTCTGCACTAAACCCATCTGGTCCTGGGCTTTTTTTAGTTGGGAGACTATTAATGACTGCTTCTATTTCTTTGGGGGATATAGGGCTGTTTAGATCATTAACCTGATCTTGATTCAACTTTGGTACCTGGTATCTGTCTAGGAACTTCTCCATTTCATCCAGGTTCTCCAGTTTTGTTGAGAATAGCCTTTGGTAGAAGGATCTGATGGTGTTTTGGATGTCTTCAGGATCTGTTGTTATGTCTCCTTTTTCATTTCTGATTTTGTTAATTAGGATGCTTTCCCTGTGCCCTCTAGTGAGTCTGGCTAAGGGTTTATCTATCTTGTTGATTTTCTCAAAGAACCAGCTCCTTGATTGGTTGATTCTTTGAATAGTTCTTCTTGTTTACACTTGGTTGATTTTGCCCCTGAGTTTGATTATTTCCTGCCGTCTACTCCTCTTGGGTGAATTTGCTTCCTTTTGTTCTAGTGCTTTTAGGTATGTTGTCAAGCTGCTAATGTGTGCTCTCTCTAGTTTCCTTTTGGAGGCACTCAGAGCTATGAGTTTTCCTCTTAGAAATGCTTTCATTGTGTCCCATAAGTTTGGGTATGTTGTGGCTTCATTTTCATTGAACTCTAAAAAGTCCTTAATTTCTTTCTTTATTCCTTCCTTGACCAAGGTATCATTGAGAAGAGTGTTGTTCAGTTTCCACGTGAAGGTTGGCTTTCTATTATTTATTTTGTTATTGAAGATCAGCCTTAGTCCATGGTGATCTGATAGGATGCATGGGACAATTTCAATATTTTTGTATCTGTTGAGGCCTGTTTTGTGACCAATTATGTGGTCAATTTTGGAGAAAGTACCATGAGGTGCTGAGAAGAAGGTATATCCTTTTGTTTTAGGATAGAATGTTCTGTAGATATCTGCCAGATCCATTTGATTCATAACTTCTGTTAGTTTCACTGTGTCCCTGTTTAGTTTCTGTTTCCACGATCTGTCCATTGGTGAAAGTGGTGTGTTGAAGTCTCCCACTATTATTGTATGAGGTGCAATGTGTGCTTTGAGATTTACTAAAGTTTCTTTAATGAATGTGGCTGCCTTTGTATTTGGAGCATAGATATTCAGGATTGATAGTTCCTCTTGGAGGATTTTACCTTTGATGAGTATGAAGTGTCCCTCCCTGTCTTTTTTAATGACTTTGGGTTGGAAGCCAATCTTATCAGATATTAGAATGGCTACTCCAGCTTGTTTCTTCATACCATTTGCTTGGAAAATTGTTTTCCAGCCTTTCATTCTGAGGTAGTGTCTATCTTTTTCTCTGAGATGAGTTTCCTGTAAGCAGCAAAATGTTGGGTCTTGTTTGTGTAGCCAGTTTGTTAGTCTATGTCTTTTTATCGGGGAGTTGAGTCCATTGATATTAAGAGATATTAAGGAAAAGTAATTGTTGTTTCCTGTTATTTTTGTTGTTAAAGTTAGCATTCTGTTCTTGTGGCTGTCTTCTTTTAGGTTTGTTGAGGGATTACCTTCTTGTAGTTTCTAGGGCGTGGTTCCTGTCCTTGTATTGGTTTTTTTCTGTTATTATCCTTTGAAGGGCTGGATTCGTGGAGAGATAATGTGTGAATTTGGTTTTGTCGTGGAATACTTTGGTTTCTCCATCTATGTTAATTGAGAGTTTGGCTGGGTATAGTAGCCTGGGCTGGAATTTGTGTTCTTTTAGTGTCTGTATAACATCCGTCCAGGATCTTCTGGCTTTCATAGTCTCTGGTGAAAAATCTGGTGTAATTCTAATAGGCTTGCCTTTATATGTTACTTGGCCTTTTTCTCTTACTGCTTTTAGTATTCTATCTTTATTTAGAGCATTTGTTGTTCTGATTATTATGTGTCAGGAGGTATTTCTTTTCTGGTCCAGTCTATTTGGAGTTCTGTAGGCTTCTTGTATGTTCATGGGCATCTCTTTCTTTAGATTTGGGAAGTTTTCTTCTATAATTTTGTTGAAGATGTTTGCTGGTCCTTTGAGTTGAAAATCTTCATTCTCATCCACTCCTATTATCCGTAGGTTTGGTCTTCTCATTGTGTCCTGTATTTCTTGGATGTTTTGAGTTAGGTTCTTTTTGCATTTTACATTTTCCTTGATTGCTGTGCCGATGTTCTCTATGGAATCTTCTGCACCTGAGATTCTCTCTTCCATCTCTTGTATTCTGTTGCTGATGCTGGTATCTATGGTTCCAGATTTCTTTCCTAGGGTTTCTATCTCCAGTGTTGCCTCATTTTGGATTTTCTTTATTGTGTCTACTTCCCTTTTTAGGTCTAGTATGGTTTTGTTCATTTCCCTCATCTGTTTGGATGTGTTTTCCTGTTTTTCATTAAGGACTTCTACCTGTTTGATTAGGTTATCCTGTTTTTCTTTAAGGATTTGTAACTCTTTAGCAGTGTTCTCCTGCAATTCTTTAAGGGATTTTTGTGCTTCCTCTTTAATGTCTTCTACCTGTTTAGCAGTGTTCTCCTGTATTTCTTTAAGTGTGTTATTAAAGTCCTTCTTGAAGTCCTCTACCATCATCAGGAGATATGCTTTTAGATCCGTGTCTAGCTTTTCCGGTGTGTTGGGTTGCCCTGGACTGGGCGAAGTGGGAGTGCTGGGTTCTGATGATGGTGAGTGGTCTTGGTTTCTGTTAATAAGATTATTACGTTTACCTTTCGCCATCTGGTAATCTCTGGGGTTAGTTGTTGTCGTTGTCACTGTTTAAAGATTGGAGCAGAAGCTGTGTTCCACTCACCAGCAGTCTCAAAATCCTGTGGCGGGGGTCGTGGGTAGCTGGCGGGTGTCAGCCGACCCTGCGCTCTAGCTACTCCTGTGCTGTTCCGGCCGGATGAGGCCTGTGGCCCTACTCAGGCCGGTTTCTGCTTCCCTAACTAATGCAGTCTCAGGTCCCGCACGCAATTGGATTGGAGCAGAAGCTGTGTTCCACTCACCAGAAGTCTTAAGATCCTGTGGCGGGTGTTGTGGGTAGCTGGCGAGTGTCAGCCGACTCTGCGCCCTAGCTACCCCGGTGCTTTTCTGACCTGAAGAGCGGTTTTTCGGTTTTTCGAGACAGGGTTTCTCTGTGTAGCCCCGGCTGTCCTGGAACTCACTTTGTAGACCAGGCTGGCCTCGAACTCAGAAATCCACCTGCCTCTGCCTCCCGAGTGCTGGGATTAAAGGCGTGCGCCACCACGCCCGGCTAAGGCTACATATCTTAAACTTCCCCCAAACAGCAACACCAGCCAGGAGCCAAGGTCCAAACCCCTGCACATATGGAGGACATCCTCATACAAAGTACCATGCTAGGGAATCAAATCATTGTGTCAGAAGAGCCATAAAATCGGTAGACTTCTGGCCAAATTCTGAGCAAATTAAGGTAAAATACAAATGACCAAACCCAGGAAGAAAAATATCATTGGAGAGTCTATACATATCAAGGGGAAAATAGCTCTGGAGTGTGGCCCTGCACATCTTTAATCCCAGCACTCAAGAGGCAGACACAGGTAGACCTCTGTGAGTTCAAGTTCAGCCTGGTTTACAGAGGAAGTTATAAGCCAGCAAGAGCTACATAGTGAGACCCTGCTTTTTGTTGTTGTTGTTGTTGTTGTTTTTAAAGGAAAAACAACAACAACAAAAACAATAAAACAAAACAAAACAGAGCTTTGAAGTACATGAAAACAGAATCTTATAGAATGAAGAAAAGAAAAGTTCATACCAACACAGATTTCAGCATCTGCCTCCCAACAGAGAGAGAGGGGAAGAGGGAGAGGGAGAATAGAAAAGTCTTCTTTCTAATGATAAAACAGAATACCATAAACTGAATAATGTATACTTTTTGGCTAAGGGTTCTGGAGACTGGCAAGTCTAAGATCAGAGGCTACTTAGGTGAAAGCCTAACTGATGCATTATAACACAGAGAAAGGCATCCCATGGCTGATATGGATGTGGAGAAGAGGAAGATAAAGGAAGAAGAGACAAGAAGGAGAGAAAGAGAGATGAATTGATCTTTTTTATCTGGAACCCACTCCCTAGATAACTAGCCCACTCCCAGTTTAGAGCATTAGGTCCATGTTTTACCCTACCACTGGGAAGGCGAATCACAGGGAGCACTAGACTGCGATTATGCTGTGCTGCTTCCATTGGTGCTGGAGAAAGGATGAGACACTGCTCTGGGGGTGGGAAAGTACAGCCTAGGATGTGGGAGGCTGAAGCTGGGGTTCCCAAGTTCCCAGGCATCCAGTTGCCTCGCAGCTGGAAAACTGCTCAGAGGAGTCCGGAAGGAAGTATCAGGGGTCCACAGGCCAGTGATGAGGCCAGGACCTGGGCTCCCAACTCCTGGACATCCAGGCACCACTGGGTCATGTGGAGTTGGGAATGGAGTTAGGGGACTGCCAGCGGAGGACAATGAGCTCAGGCCTGGGAAATGGGAACTTGGGCTTAGCTCATTGGCGATTGTCCTTAGGTTGGTGGTGATTGTCTGCTTGGTAGTCAGAAGGTCTTCTCCATGCCCCCACAATAGTTCTTGATGAAAGTGACAGTCCTTGGTTCCAAACTGTTTATTGGTTGTTTGTCATGGAAAATGGATGCATATCACCTTCTCAGGGTGGACCAGAGATTAAATAGCATGTGCAGGAAGGAATGTCTGGGAAGGGAAACTTATTGACTAAACTCTCAGGGTCTCTAGATGCATCATTAGCATGGAGAACTCTGTTCTGGGCTACATGACTGACAGTGGGAAATGTGGTCACGTGCTCTGGTTCAGGAATCTGGTAGGGAGCAGGAAGATGCCTACTGTCTCAGGTGGGTACCTAGGGGTGCCAGTGAGTCTTGGACTCACTCAACTGTACCAAGTTTCCTGGCATGCTCCACTGTCCCACAGAGTATCACTCTGGTTATCAGAAGAGCTGAACGGACTTAAGGATTTTGACTTTAAACACTTACACTAGAGATTAAGTTTCCACATATAAACACTGGGGGAGACATCAAGCCAGAGCACGTAATTTATATGTTTTCCTCTATCATAAAGCAATTTTAAAGACACATTAACAGCTGTGTAACACTCCGTTGTGTAAATGTACCATTTTCATTATTTGTTCATTGGTTGATGGACATCTAGGCTATTGTACACTCACACAATTGGAATATTAGCCAGACATTAAAGATGAAATTATGGAATGCACAGGAAAATGAGTAGAACTAGAATCATTGTGAGGTAACCCAGACTAAGAAAGACAAGTGTTGCGTGTTTTCTGTTACATATGGATGTTAGCTTGGACTCTTTAGATTCGTGTGATTCATGTGAAATACCCGTGGAGATTAGGAAAGTAGTAAGGGGCCACTAGGGATGTGCTTTTAAGAGAGGGGACACAGAATAGAGTGATATAAAGGAGGAAGAGAGAATGAGGGAACAGGAAGGATTAAAAGAAGTAGGAGGTGGAAGAGCAGGGTAGATGAGGGATTACAGGGAAGGCTAACTAACACTTTTGAGAAAAGCATTCTTACTATTGTAGAGGCTTCATAAAATATACATATAGACATATAAAATAATTTAAAATAGAATTGCCCTAAGATGGGATAATACTCCAACAAGATACCACATGCAAATAATAACCCAGGTACAAGAATGGGTTACCTCTTTTTGAATCACTGGCCAGTGAGGTCCCATAAACCCTCAAACATTATAGGTGATTTCCACTGTTCTTTGTTACCCTCTAGAATCTGGCCAGCTTTCGTGGTGCTGGAAGGTGTTATGCATGCTACTGGAAGAGGAAAGTAACCGTCAGTCCCACCCAGCTGCCAACCCTATGAGCTACAGTCATAACTGACCCAGCCAGCAGGATATGCCCACTAGGGCAATAATGGCACAAATGTCATGGGAAGAACCAACCACTTTCTGATTGACCCAAAGTCCACTCCATGAAATGGAACCTGCTTATGGAACTGTAATGGGGTGAAGAAACTGTGGATAGATAGTTAGGGAGAGGCCCCAGGAGAGAACCTAACTGCTAAATAGACATAGCTTTAAAATCACTCCTAATGACCTATTGCTACATCCATAGATCCTATCAGCCCTCACCAGAGAAACTTTTTCTCTAGGTTCTAGAACTAGTTGGCAATTAACAGAGCCCCTCAACTGGTCAACATATAGAGAATAAGACTGTAGAGCAATTATCCCTAAATGGGACATACATAGCTTACTCCTCACTTCAAGGCTCAGGATCTTTTCTAGACAGAGGCAGGAAGACTGTTAAGAGAGGCGCTTGAGCCGGGCATGGTGGCGCACGCCTTTAATCCCAGCACTCGGGAGGCAGAGGCAGGCGGATTTCTGAGTTCGAGGCCAGCCTGGTCTACAGAGTGAGTTCCAGGACAGCCAGGGCTATACAGAGAAACCCTGTCTCCAAAAAAAAAAAAAAAAAAAAAGAGAGAGGCGCTTGATAGCATCAAGGAAAGAGTCTCACATCAGGGCAGTTGTGCTTATGTACTCACAATGCTTGTGACTCTGCACAAGACTCTATGCAAGCTCAAGTCAGCCAAAATTCCACTGTGGACAGACAGGGGTAGGGACAAAGTCCCACCACTAGATAAGATGCCAATGCTATGTGAAAGCTACTGGGAGAGAGAAAATAAATTTTACTTTTTTTTTTTTTCTTTTGGAAAAAGCCCTGTCTGACCTGGAACTTACAATACATAGACAGGACTGGCCTTGAATTCTCTGAAATCTACCTACCTCTGCCTCCCCAGTTTGGGAATTAAAAGTATACACCACCATACCTAGACTGAGAGCCAGTTTTCTCCCAAGAGCAATGGGCAGCATAAGTCGGATTCAAAGAAGAAGAAAACGGGAAGTGTGGGTGGATCTGGAAGGAGTTGAGAACAGTGAATATGATCAAAATTCATCATATGAAATGCTCAAATATTTAATAAAATATTATCTTTTAAAAGATCTGTTGAAGAGGGACTGGAACAATGGCTTGGCAGTTACAAGCACCTTCTATGCTTGCAGAGGGCCCAAGTTTATCTTCCAGCACCCACATCGGGCAATTCACAACCTCCTGCAACTCCAGGTCCAAGGGATTCAATGTCCTTATCTTTCCTTAACTCATGTGTGCACACCCACACACATAGACATTGTTAAAAATAAAAAGAAATATTTTTAAAGAGATGTGTTAGAGAACTAGAGTGCTTGCCTAGTATGCCCAAGGTCATGTCCTAGGTTCAGACCCTAGAAACACACACACACACACACACACACACAGAGAGAGAGAGAGAGAGAGAGAGAGAGAGAGAGAGAGAGAGAGAGAGAGAGAGAGAAACATACACGGGGGACTTTTTCCAGAATACTCTATGATGCTCCAATTTAAAATAAAGCAATTAATACCACCAGGTGTGGTGGTACATATCTTTAATCCCAACACCCAGAGACAGACACAGGTAGATTGCTGTGAGTTCAAGGGCCAGCCTAGTCTACATTAGTGAGTTTTATGCCAGCTAGAGCTACAGAGTAAGACCCTATATCAAAAAGGAAAAAAAAATTAATATCAAGTCCTAACTAAAAATTTCTTCAGATTTACGATATATGTCTTTTTACCGAAATGCACTTTAGATATCTAAAGTGAAAGCATATACTAAAAAATAATGCCTTAGAAAACCAGTAATGCTAGGAAGAGGTCCTGTGTAATTTAATTTTATAGATAGAGTATATTTTAATTAACATAATGATTATATCAATGATTGCTTCACCTTAAGAAATTTAAATATTTTCCCAGAAATCCAATCACAGTAAAGTATGAAATAAAATTTCAGGTCAGTGTCTATAATTTAGATAATTTAGAATTTAAGTGATTGTAGAAGTAAGGTCAGTTAATAGCTGTCTTATTTTGATTTTGTAGCTTCTTATAGAACATATATAAGGAGTCGCCTCTCTGAGGAAGGAAGCATACACTAAGGTAGATCAGCAATAGTTACAGTTTTACTGCAGGAATCCTACAGAATGCCAAGATAAGATTTTAACATGAGCATCTTCAACTACTGCTGATTTCCTAATCACACATTAAACATGGTCTGACTCGTCGATTTCAAATATATCTGTTCATGCAATTGAGGCATGCTCTTTTCCCTGGTCCTTTGAGACAGGATTTCTCTGTGTTAGTCTTAGTTATCCTAGAACTCACTCTGTAGACCAGGCTGGCCTTGAACTCATAGAGATCCACCTGCCTCTGTCTCCCAAGTGCTAGGATTAAAGGTGTGCGCCACCATTTCTGCCTGAGGAATGCATTTTCTAAAAATAAGTTTGATTAATTTTTCCAAAGTTGTACATAATTTGAGCTAAGCACTTGGAATGCAGAGGAAGGAAGTCCAGTAAGTTCAAGGCTATCCTAGGCCAGCGTGTCTTGGTGGGATGGGTGGACTATATATACGTTACTATACCAAGATTGTGACAGTTTGGATGAAATGTCCCTCATAGTCTTGGGCATTTGAATATTCCGTCCCACTTGGTGGTTCTGTTTGGGTTAAGGTTAGAAGGTGTAGCCTTGCTGGAGGAAGTATGTCACTAGGTATGGCCTTTGAGGTTTCTAAAGCCACACAAGATTTTAAAGCCACATGCTGGTCCCAGTTTGATTTTTCAGCTTCTTGATTGTGGTTTAAGATGTGGGCTTTCAGCTTGCTGGTCCAGATGTCCTGCCTGCCTACTGCCATGTTTCCATGTAGTGCATGTAGTGGATATACACACACACACACCATAAATACACAATATCATATAATTATTATTACATAAATTTATCTATTTCACTATTTATATTTAAGGTTGAACTTTACTCAGATCAGTGTTCCATATGCAAAGGTTATTTGGCCAGTAATAGAAACAAACAAACCCCCTCACTTCAAACATTTCTCCACTCTGAACTGTAAAACTGCCTAAGTGCTAAGTCCTGTGAGGTTGTAGGGGTGAGAAACCATGTTCTCTGCTCTCAGACAGTGTATGGTCCTAGTGGAGGATTTCACAGCATGCATTCAACACACGCAGATATGAATGGAGGATTGAGTGTCATAAAATGCATTTCCATTCCTGAGACAAAAGTCAGCCAGTCATCTTCTCTTGTCTTAACAATAGGCTCCACCCAGTCCTCCTAAGATGTTTGTAGTTTAGATGTGGGTATTTGGAAACTGTACATGAGCACAAGGCAGGCTGCTGCCAGGCTGTAAGAGAGTGAGTGTTGTTTGGTTTGAGTGGAAAAGTGTGCTTGTTCTGTGTATGTGCACATACGTGAAAGTTGTCTGTGAGTATGTGTAGGGGCGTACCAGCCCCCGGTGAAGCTGGGATTCAAGATGTCTACTTTTGTGAAATCCTCAAAATCCTATGCCCATACATTTTTCACAGGATCAGCATCAAACTTCAGCTTTTTCCAATGGATGAAGTCCTTCTTGGTCCCCTCCTGCAGGTCTGTGCCCACTGGGGCTGGTACAAGGAGGGATGAGTGTCCCAGAGGCTGGGGAGGTACAGAGCGGTCTTGCTCCTGGCTGTGCTTGGGCCTGGACTGGGGTGTGGGATGGACCTGACAATGGGGAAGCTCCAGGAGGTTGGCTTTTGCTCCTCACTGTCCCCTGCACTCAGTGCATGACACTTGCTCCACACTGCCTCACCACACTCAGTACCGGGTTCATGTCCATCACTGTCATCCATACTCAGTACCAGGCCCTTGGCCCTCTCACTCCACCTCACTTCTTTGCCAGCTTCAGCTCATCAGAACCTCCTATAGGCTCGTGTCCTCTTTCCTCATGAGCCAAGCCTTCATCTAGGATCTGATTACTGAGTGATAGGTCACCCGAGTTGATCTCAGTGAGTTTACAGTCAGAGACACATTCCCACTGATACTTAATCACACCCAAGATCAAAGCCCAAGGGAATGTGAAACTGCATCTCCTACTTCTCCTCTCAGGCCAAAGGTAGTTGGTGCCACTGCCCTGGTGACAGACACTCTAGCCAAGTGTGACCACAAATGAAAGGCTGTGGGGGGCTGCTGTGTGACTGCCATGCGCTCTCTCTCTCTCTCTCTCTCTCTCTCTCTCTCACACACACACACACGCACACGCACACGCACACGCACATACACACACACGAAGGCAACATTCCCTGTAGCCTCTTCCCTGTGACTTCATTCCCACTCTCGTAGGAAGCCAGGACTTCCTCATCCTTTAAGGCCTCAGGATTCTGGGAACGTCTGCTGTCCGTCCCCTTTCAACAGCAGCATGAAGCCAAAGCTGCGCACCAGGGTTTACTGGGTTGCATTTTGATGGTTTGATTTTGAAACTCCAGATGTCTAGTTTATACTTGCCAATGCCTGCATCTTCCGCACCCAGGCATTGCTAATGAAGTTTAGGATCCGTTTCCACTGATCCCAGATGTGAGCTTAAAATTCTTTTGCTCTCTTTGTGTCTTCCCACCTCTAATTTTTTTTTAATTGTGGTAAGACACACATAACATAATCTTAATTATCTGTAAGTGTATATTCATGGTATTAAATAAAATCATATTGTCATATAGCCTTTATCATCACTCATCTCCAGAGCTGAAACTTCATGTCCGTTGAACTATAGCTCTGCATTCCCTTGCATGCTTTGGTTTTTAAATTATGTGTATCGGAGAGCGCAGTATATGCACACGGGTGTAGGTGCCCTAGGAGGCTGGAGTTGTTAGATTTCTCTGGAGCTGGAGTTACAGGCAAAGTTGTAAGCTGTCTAACTTGGGTGCCAGGAAGAGAACTCAGGTCCTCCACCAGAGCGGTACTTTCTCTTCACCTCTGAGCCGTGTCTCCGGCCCATACCCCAGCGTCCTTTTTGAGGTGGCTCTTCGCAAATAGTGACAATCTGTTCAAGTTGGCACAAGAAGTCAGATTTCGGTGCTGGAGCTTGGGATGACAAAGACAAGGGTGTAGAGGTGTGGAAACAAAGGGAGGGGCCGAGAGAGCTGAGGGGCCAGGAATGGAGGAGGGGAATCGTCTAAAAATGCTTTCGACTGCATTACCTGTCCTTGGAGCTGTGGTAAATATGGGAGAACCTCTGCCTCCCATCTTGTCTGAGGCATGAGGCTGGGTGGCTCAGGTCACAGAATATCTACATAGATTTTTTTTTTCCCCTCCACAACCTAGGACTGACAGAAAGTAGATTAGGTGGAATTAGGTTTGGCTCAGAAGCTGCCTACAAAAGTCTGAGCTTCAAATGTGTGGGTGGGGGTATCTGGCATAATCTGGTTTACGAGAATATATTTAGTCATTTCTGGCTTGAAAGCCTAAAAGAGTGGCCACAGGGTTCAGCACAGTTCCTTCAGCTGTACTCTGATTTCCTGGAATGTCACCTCCAAGGTCACAGAGGTCACTGTTTTGGAGGGTGTTCCTAGGAAAAGGCAGCCCTTTGATTGGACAGAAGCTAGTCCACACAACCCCTTGCTCAATGTGAGGCTCTGGACGAGTGAAGTGGCTTACGGAGCCTTGGCCAAGTCAGCATCAAACTTGCTGGCCACACCATGGCTCCTGGGTGTGTTTTGTGATGATTTAGATGAGGGAAGGGCCAAGGAGTGGCTTAAAAATAGAAACTGGTGGCTGTGCTTTCTGCTCTGTAGTTTTGACTTTTTCAAGTATGTCCTCCAGACCGAGGGCGAGTCACAGTGAAGTGTGTTTGGGTTGAAAGATTTGGCTATGTTCTGTTCTCTATTATATCTGGACATTACGGTGACTCTGTGAGGTTAACTTGGAGCCCTAGCAACTGTCCAGAGGAGGGCTCTGCAGCAATTCTAGGAAGCTGATTTCCCTAAATCCAGAAGAATGTGTAGGTTTTCCTGGGGTTTGTTTTCTTGTTTTTTGTTTTTGTTTGTTTTGTTTGGTCTTTTTGGCTACCTCTTTTTTGCAGGTCCTCCCCTCATAGAGGCAAATTCAGTTTTCAGGAACTCTTAGCCTGACGAATTTAGATTCATGTGACCTGGTACTTGCCAGGGTCAGCTGAAGCTGCTGCTGCTTCAGTTCTACAGACTTATGGCCTCAGGCCTCTCTCTTCTTACATCACTCTTTGTATCTTGTTTTACATTCCTGATTTTGAGCACTTGAACATTAATCTGAGTGAAATAGCTGATTCTTTTGGGGGGAAGATGCTCAGCGGAAATCTGTGCCTCTGAGGGAACTCAAGGACCTAACAGGCTGTGGACCTGCCATGGAGGGGCAAGAGAACAGAGGACTGTGGAGACAGAGGCCTTCTGAGGCCATGAACTGTTGAGGGTCAGAGCTAAGAACAGCTCTGCCTTCTTCAACCTCCGATACCTTCCTCTGACACAGCATCGACCGTGATCTCCACTAGTGTATCCACCCAGATGTACAGAGACTGTACCATTAGACTTAAATCTGGGCTTCTCTTGGTCTTCACTATTTTGGAACCCAAAACACAGGCACTTTACCTCTTAGCTGCTTGCTGAGTAACCTTGGCAACCTAGAAACGACTGCTCACTCAACTTCCTTCCTTCCTTCCTTCCTTCCTTCCTTCCTTCCTTCCTTCCTTCCTTCTTCCTTTCTTCCTTCCTTCCTTCCTTCTTTTCTTTTTATAGGGTATCTTTTATTTATTTATCTCTTGATATTTTCACACACATAAGCAATGCATCTCAGTCATGTATACCATGTCCCCCAGGCACCTGCAACACCCACCCCTTCCATTTCATGCCTTCTTTTTGTGTAATAACACTGAGTCCACTTAGCGCTGCCTGTTGGAATCTTGATTGCTCTTGCTGACTTGATTGTATGTGAATAATCATATGTACAACGAGCTCATAAACCACGAGCAGTGGCCATTCTGTCTCCAGAGCATGGCATTTCATACTCCTCCCTGTTCTCTGTTCCTCCTTTCTGCCCCTCTTCCTTAAGTTCCCTCAGCCTTGGTGACAGGGGTGGATGCGGATGTCTCGTGTGGGGCTGAATGCTCAATAGACACTTATTCTCAGCGCTCTGACGCGTTTTGTCTCTGTATTAACTGCTGCGCACTACAGAGAGAAGCTTCTCTGGCTAAGGTTGAGGGCAGCACTAATCTGTGTGTATAAGCAATAATCGTTTAGAAGGCAGTTTGACAATACGTTCTTTAGCAAAACAATAGTAATGAGTTCCTCGCTGGGTCCATAACCTCCTGAGCCATTACTTTTGATCAGGATTATGATACCAAGTCTTAATTCTTTTCTGTAGAGTAGGCCTGAAATCCAATCCAAAAGCAGTCATTACCCCCATAACCTTTCCTGCTACTATTGCAACCACAGGCATAGTTTGCCTAGAAGGGTGGTTTTGTAGTATGTGGGGTTGGTGTAGGGACACCTCAACTTTCCTTCTAATGAAGCCAAGCAGTTTCTCTTTCCATTCCTCTCCAGTCTGTAGTTTAGTCCCACCATTGTCTCATCCGATAAGAACAAAGAAAAGTTACAGAACTCTCACAAAACTGTCTTTAGGGTGGGCATCCCTTATTAGAAGGTATAGTTTTATAGTGTTTCACTTAAAAATGGTCAATATTACCATCTTCACTTGATACTGTATCTCTTACTTTGAGTTCATAGGCTGTTGTAGTTCCCAACGATTATATTTTAAGTATTTAAAGACATGCTAAATGTTAGTGCAGCTGGCGTTTGCACGGTATCTCCATCGGGGTGCACAGTATCTCCATCGGGGTGGACAGTATCTCCATCGGGGTGGACTGGCTCTCATAATTCATCTCCACCTCTTCTTCCCTTCTCCCCATCCTATGTCTCCCCCTGAAGGAGCCTGAGGTCCGCCCGGGAGCAAATCATCTTGGCACCATCCCCAGCCAAGGTCGACACGGCAATGACTCAGCTTACCCAGGACAATGCGGACTTCGCCACCCGAGATCGTTACCACCACTCCTCCTTCCTGAGCCGGGAGCAGTTGATGCCTCCATACTAGGACCTCGCTGGACCCCTCTTTCTGAAGTCGCTGTGGATATGGGGACCCAAGCCTTAGAACCTTTGGAAGTTGCTTCTACCAATAAGAAACCCCAAGACTGGTCTTCCCACCACAGCCTTGGACACCGGAAATCACATTCTGGTCTGAAGTGGCATGTCTAACCAGACACTAGATATGGTCATGGCTTCCACGTGTGTCCAACCTGAAGAGCCCACAGGCACCAGGAAAATCAGGTGACACCAAGACGACCAAATGTGGAGAATCAAAACAAGATTTCTTATTCTAAAGGGCCACAATAAACACTTCTTTTTAATTTTATTGTTTTATTTTTACTATTATTTTTAAAGAAGTATTTATGAGTACACTGTAGCTATTTTCAGACAGAAAATAGCAACACCAGAAGAGGGCGTTGGATCCCATTACAGATGGTTGTGAGCTTCCGTGTGGGTGCTGGGAATTGAACTCAGGATCTCTGGAAGAACAGTCAGTGCTCCTAACTGCTGAGCCATCTCTCCAGCCCCCCTCCCCTGTTTTATTTACTTTGTAATGTATACTATACTCACATGGTCCCAAGCCACAGACTATAGAAACCTCCTCCTCTGACCTGTTTCTCATTCGTTTGGTGCCCAACCCCCATCACAGGGGCCACCACTTCTCCTGCATACAGCAGCCACCTCTTTACAGACCCCTCCCATCTGCAAATACAGCTCTATTTACAATGCACTGCATCCCACTCTTCTCCCTTAATCTGCCACAGAAGCGCTTCCATGAAGATGCTTACACAGTTTCCTCCTTATGTCTCCATGTCTGAATGTGCCTTAATTTATATACTCAGCCTCATGAGGACAGCATTTAGCTTCATTCTGATATTTTGCTATTACAGCTGCTTCTGCAGTGAGTCACTGTGTTTGTGTGCACAGTCGTGAAGGATACCTGCAGATAAATTCTTTTTTTTTTTAAATATTTTTTATTCGGTATTTTCCTCATTTAAGATAAATTCTCAGAAGGAGAATTACAGGGTGACTGGGGATGTGCGTTTGTACGCTGTTACTGTTTAGAGAAATGCTTTTTAGTTAAAAAGTCAAATATCATGACCAGGCTTGGTAGTCACCTGGAATCCCAGGACTTGAGAAATGGAGACAGGAAGACCAAAAATTTGAAGCCAATCTGGGCTGTACAGTAAAACCCTACCTATATCACGGGCAAGGGGAGAAATTGCTATGAATTACCTAACAGTGTATCAAAAATATGCGTAGTCCGACTCCCTGACACCTTTGCAGCTGTTTTGTGCCATGGATAGCCTGAGACGACAGGACTGTTGGTTCTTCTGTGAGCTAGACCTGGCACTTATTGCAAGCATCCAGCAGTGGGGGCCAGGCCTCCTAATAAGCTCAGCCCCTAGCCCAGGCTCCAGTTCCACTGCTGAGCATGGAGGGATGGACTGCTGACTCACTTTAGACTCTTCCATACATTCTCCTGAGATGCTGTGCTAACCTTTCCTGCCGCGCCTGTTCAACGTGACCCATCCAAGTTTTAGAAGAGTCATGGGCTCCACATCTTTAACAATGCCATACACAAGTCAGTGCTGGGTATGCTGTGGGCACATTTTATAAAACACCCGTGTGTTGGATAGAGAGTTTAGAGGTGGTGAAGGCTGGGAAGGGCTTCAGGGGCCAGCTGGGTCTTATACCCTTCTCTTCTAGAAAACAAGCTCTTACTCATGATGGCTGGAAACAACCTAGCTTTGCTTAAGGAATAAACATCTGAACACTTTTATTTTTTTATTTATTTTTATTTTTTTTATTTTTTATTTTTGGTTTTTCGAGACAGGGTTTCTCTGTGTAGCCCTGGCTGTCCTGGAACTCACTTTGTAGTCCAGGCTGGCCTTGAACTCAGAAATCTGCCTGCCTCTGCCTCCTGAGTGCTGGGATTAAAGGTGTGCGCCACCACCACCCTGCTCTGAGCACTTTTAGATACATATATTTAAAGAATGCAGATTTTGGGTCGGAAGCAATACCACAAAAGGGGCCAGCAAGATGGCCCATTGTGGGGCACATGCCACCATGCCTGACCACTTGAGTTCTAGCCCCAGAAGCCACATGGTAGAAGGAGAGAACCAACTCCTACAAGTTGTCCTCTGACCTCCACAGGTTTCAACACACACACAGACACGACACACACAAACCTATTAGAAGGAAACATCATAAAAACACAGTCTGAGGGACTGGAGAAATGGCTTAGTGGTTAAGAGCACTCACTACTCTTGTGGAGGACCCAGGTTCAGTTCCCAACACTCACATCAGACGGCTCACAACCCCCTGGAACTCTAGTTCCAGAGGATCCAATACCCGTTATTCTCCATGAATACTTGCATGCATGCAGTGCCCGTAGCCTCATTCAGGCACAAACACACACACGTAAAATTTTGTAAATATTTTTAAAGGACACAGTTTGGAGAGATAGCTCAGTGGTCAGTAACACTTCGTTCTCTCCCAGAATACCCAGGTCCAACTCTCAGTACCTATGTGGTAGCCTACAACTGTCTGTAACTCCATTTCTACAGGATCAGAGATTCTCTATTGGCCTCTACAGGCACCAGAGAATGTGGTATATAGCCATACATACAGGCAAAACATCAACACACATAAAATAAAATAAAATAAAATAAAATAAAATAAAATAAAATAAAATAAAACAAAAGAAGACAGACTGAGCTGGGCATGGCTTACTAACAGTGCTTAGGAGATTGAAGTAGGAGGGTGGTGAAATAAAGACAACTATTCATGAAGGGCTCAGGGTGACGATCCCCGAGGACCTCTTTTGGTTTTGTTTTGTTGACAGAGTTTCTTTTCTTTTTTTTTTCCTTAAAGATTTATTTATTTATTTATTTAATGTATATGAGTACACTGTAGCTATACTGATGGTTGTGAGCCATCATGTGGTTGCTGGAAATCTTGATTCAGGACCTCTGCTCACTCCAGCCCTGCTCACTCCAGCCTAGAGATTTATCTATTTATTATATGTAAGTACACTGTAGCTGCCTTCAGACACACCAGAAGAGGGCATCAGATCTCATTATGGATGGTTGTGAGCCACCATGTGGTTACTGAGATTTGAACACAGGACCCGCAGAAGAGCAGTCAGTGCTCTTATCTGCTGAGCCATCTCTCCAGCCCTGTTGGCAGGGTTTCAGTGTGGTTCAGGATAGCCTGGAACTCACTATATAGACCAGGCTAGTCCTAAACTAGCCCTCTTCCCTCAGCCTCCAGATCAGAAGGCCCTTTTAAAGAGGAACCTGCATTAATACATTTTCCTGAGACTGCTATGATTAATCACACAGATCAGGTGCCTTTAAATCCGTAGAAATATATTTTTTTCGTAGCTCTGGAGTACAGAAGTCTCAAATCCGTCTTACTGAGTGAAAAACGAAGGTCAAACATCAAAGCTGAATCCAAGAATCCACAAGTGTTGGGGGAGTTTGTTTTGTGCCTCCTCTAGCTTTGGTGGCTGTCAGCCACCTGGATTTGTGACCACATCTCTGCAGTTCAAAGCCAACACTGCAGGCCACAGCTGCCTTCTGGGAACATGTGAAGTCCGTTTCCTCTGTTTTCTAAGGAGGCGTGCGATAATCCAGAAGCCCAAGATAACCCAGAGCAGTGGTTCTCACCGTTTTGCACAACACAGAGAAGACTTTGACTGCATCTGCTTTTGCTGTTTTGAATGCTGCACACCAGGCTAAAAGAGCAACCTCTTTGAAGGAGGTAGTGAGCCGGGCTAGCCACAAAGCATAAGTAAGATGACACCAAGGCCAAAAATAATGCACAGAAGATTCAAGAAGAGCATCATCCAGTGTGATTCATCTTACAGAGAAGAATAAGAGAGGACTGGCTCATGACAAAAATCAGAAACTGTACTCAGTGTCAGGGTTTCCAAAATGAGCAGCTCATTGTTGTGGGCGGGGGGGGGGGGGGCAGATGCTAAGCAGGTTGATGTTTACAAGCTACCACTTCAGTAAGGGGAGGCAGGAAAGAGAGCGAGCAAGAGGACCAAGGCAATGAGGAAGGATTTGAAGCTACACAGGAGCACATCCCTCCTCGTGAAGAGACTGCAGAACACCTCTCTCAAGACCCTCTTCCAGAGGGGGGAGGAGTCAGGAGTTATCTCCTGGTTCCTGGTTCCCCAAACTAAAGGGGAGCCTAGGAGGACATTAGCCACCTCCACCCCACTTGTAATGTGCATGCATGGGAATGCCTAGTAGTTCTGCATAGAGACAGCCTAACTGGAGTCCACCTGGAAGGGATCATCACAGCTGAGATGCAACGAGTAGCCTGACTATGCACAGGTGGTGCACGTGGAACCTGAGGTGGCACATAAACCAGTGTTATATAAAACCCGAATACTGTAGGTCACTACGATGAGTAAGCATGCTTGGCTCATTCAGACAAGGGTTAGGCATGTCTTAGTCAGGATTCTCTGGAGGAACAGTACTGATGAAATACATAAGTCTTAACCACAGACTAGATGCCTTTAAAACAACAGAAATATATATTTTTTCTTGGTTCTGGAGAACAGAAGTATAGAAATGATATTTCATTAGTACCTTACAGGCTGTAGTCTGGCTAGTCCAACATTGACTATCTCCTGATAAAAGGGCCAAGAATCGCGTAGTTGTTTCATCCATGAGCCTGGATATCTAAGCTGCTTTTCTGTCTCCATTGGAGTCTCAAAGAAATAGGTTCTAATACCAGTGAAGGAATGCCTCAGCAACAGGATGGATGAACAGCAGGATAGATGAAAGTGAAGGCAAGCAGGCCTCACTGAACAGAGGTCATTTTCTCAGGGATCTCTGAAAATCGTGCTCATCTGCCCTCTAATTTACATAACCAGATGCATCATACATAAATAATTTAAGTTGGTATTGAGTCTGAAGTTCAGGGTTCAAGGAATCTCTTCAGATTTCTGACTCAGTGTTTAAAGATGGGGCACAACCAGGCAGTGGTAGTACACACCTTTAATTGAAGCGCTCAGAGTCAGTGGCAGAAGTATTTTTGAGTTCAAGGGCAGCCTGGTCTACAGAGATAGTCCTGGGTCAGCCAGGGCTATCCAGAGGAACTCACAACCCCCCACCAAATAAATATAGGATATAGGGTGCCAGTTTACATATCAATATTATTATTTATTTGCATATAAGTGTCTGCATGTATTCAAGGAGGACAGAGATATCAAAGCATCAACCATGAGCTGCATGATATAGACTTGAACTCAGGTCCTTACATGAGTGGTATGGCTCTCATATCTGCTGAGCCATCTCTCCAGCCTCAGTTTATATATTAGTTCTCTGAAAGGGCACAAAACTTCTGTCAACAACAGTGGTGGATAAATGCCACTGGTATCAGCAGTTAGAGTCAAGGCCCCAGTGTCTAACATTTTTTTTTCCTCTCTAGTCTAGGAAGCTATAACCCCAAAGTTCCTTCAATAAGGAACTAGGACCAAGGCCCAGCATGCCTTGTCTGCAGTATCATATGAAAAAGAGAGGCGGCAACTTCACATTTCTTACCTTTCAAATGGGGGTTCTGCCCACTCATGAACACGGCCCAACTTCTGACTAGTCGGATAGGCTCCTGTCTTAAAACATTAAACCCATGAATGATCCAGGTTCAGGGGAAGCCTAGCTTTAGATGAGTGCATAGCTCTTTCCTCTTGCCATGTCACAGTGCAGGAAGTAGAGGGTGGCCTGGTGGCGAGTTATCTATTGCTAAGACAAGATATCTAAGAGGAAGCCAAGAAGCTAACCTAGACCTCTAAAGAGGCAAGGGCCAGTTATTTGAGGTTCTAAGGGTCCTATTGTCTGCTGTGTATCAACTGAAGCAATAGCTTGTACTGTGAGTTGTGAAGATTATTTGTTCATTCATTCATTCATTCATTCATTTTTGAGACAGGATCTCATGTAGCCCAGACTGGCCTCAAACTCATTATCTCATTATGTAGCTGAAGATGACCTTGAACTTCCAATACCCCTACCTCCATCCCCCAAGTACCAGGTGACATATTCTACCATGCCTGGTCTAGGTAGTGGGTTTGAGCCCCTGGCTTCATGTATGATAGGCAAGCATGCTTCCCACTGAGCTACACTCCCAGCCCGGCTTTCTATTGCTGCTGCAACACATTCAGTGGCTTGAAACAGCCCAGGTTCTCTTACAGTTGTAGACATCAGAAGCCCAACATGGGTCTTGATGAAATAAGACGATGGTGCAGGCAGAGCCCTGGTCACTCTAGAACAGTAGTTCTCAACCTGTGGGTCATGACCCATTTGGCAACCAAAACTATTTAAATTATGATTCATAGCAGTAGCAAAATCACAGTTCTGAAGTAACAGTGAAATCATTTTATGGTTGGGGTCATCACAATGTGAGGAACTGTATTAAACTGTATTAAAGGGTCCAGCATTAGGAAAGTTGAAAACCACTGTCCTAGAGACTAGGAGAGTTGACTGGTTTGATTCCTTTGGACTCGAGGAGCTGCCTTTATTCCATGATGTTGTGCCTTCCACCTTTACCCCAGCCATCAGCAAACACACTCTCTCCAGCCTCTGCTTCTCCATTACACTCTTTTTCTGCTTCTCTTGCCTCCCTCTTCTGCTTTTAGGGACCCTTGTGATTTACACGGGGCCCACCTAGTAACCAAGGATAATCTTCCCACCTCAGAATCTGTAATCACATTTGCCCAGGTCCCTTCGCTATGTCAGTCCCAGGGATGAGCCTATAGCTATCTTTGAGGGGCATCCTCTGCCTGCCACACCCAACAGGCTCAGTTGTAGGGGGGAAAAAAGCTTCACTTGGGAAATGGTGTGTGTGTGATTAAGCCACTTCCTGCACGAAGGCCTCAGGAGTATTGAGGAGACAAGAGAGGCAGGGCCCCAGATTCTGAAGTGAATCTGAAACCATGTTAGTTAGAAGGTGTAGAAAGGGAAGCCAAGATGGTGGATTAGTGTGTAAGAGGACATGCTGTACATAGGCATGAGCACCTGAGTTCAAGTCCCCTATACCCACATTTAAAAAAACAAAAAAAAACAGGTAAAGCCTCTCTCACACACAAATAATAATAAAAATGCATAAATCTTAAAACAGAAAAGAAGATACAAAAAGACTCTGAACCAAGGAACAAGGTGAACAGAAACAAATGAGACAGTAGTCAGAGAAATCAGGCTCAGCTCAGTCCACCAACTAGTCTACCACTGTCTTTTAGGTGGGCTTACTGGTCTACCTCTTTCTTTTAAGTGAGTTTACTAATGTGAATTTTATATTACCCTACTAGTATATTTACTAGCTTTGTGACCTTGAGCATGCTTTTTTTTTTCACTTCTGTCTCTGTGAAATGAGAATGGAAATTCCTACCAGCTAGTGCATGGAGTTCCAAGTACTAAATAAAATGAGACTTTTATATAAACAATTTTTTTTGAGACGATAAAGATGGAGGAGTGGATAGCAGTGTTAGGATCCACCCCCGCTAATTCTGTCAGTTGTTGTGGGCAGCACAGGGAGAATTAAAAACCTCACAAGAAGTACAATGCTTCTTGGCCCTAGCTAGCCTAAAATTCCTGAGCCAAGAGGAGCCCTGCTGCTTCAGGAGGCCATGTGGCATTTTGTAAGCCACAGACCTAGCAGGACACCTTCTTTAGCCAATAGCAGATCTGGGTCATGCCCAAACCAGAGCAGGGAGAACTACGGAGCTCTGCCCTTCCTCAGCCTGTCAGATCCCCTTCTCTCCCCTATGCCTGCTCTCAGCCTTCTCTCTGCTCTAGCTGGAGCCTTGAGAACTTTTCTTTCTCCTTCTTCTGAACCACCGTGGAATTCCAGAGCAAGCGTCTCACTCCTGACCTGGCTTAACCCCTCCTAGCCTCTTGGATCCTTGGGGTCCATGTAGGTGCCTGAGACAAGAGGCTTGGTGTGGTCTCTCATGCACTGCAGGTTCTCTGTGCTGTTCACTTTCCCAGAAGCAGGGGAACTAAAGAAAAATCTCACTAAAGCTTCCCAGAACTTCCGTTGGGAACTTGGAAACATACTAGGCTCCTTTAGGGATACTTACCAGCAGAAATAGTTGCCAGCTCATCAGCTAAGGCATGGAAGGCCTAAGCCCCCTAACACTTAGTGAGGTATTCTTCTTAGGAGAAGGCTATATCCAGGTAAAAGAGCAAATATCAGGGAAGACCCTCCCCCAGGGTCATGGGTCCCCAGCTGACTGTGCTCCTAGAAAAGTAGCCTGTCTCACAACATTGAGTTTGGTGGCATCTCTCTATGTCCTGGATCTGGTGCGATAAACTGAGTGAATGACAGTGAATATTCCCATCATTCATAGAGTTTGGGGGCCACAGCCTCCTTCTAAGAGGGAGAAGGAGAGTGGTTCCCTAAATGGGGCCTGAAATAATGGGCAACCTGAGTTTTCATTCTTCTCTAAGATACTTTATTTTGGAGTTAAAGAGGTGGCTCCGTGGTTAAAAGCACTCTGCTCTGGCAGAGGACCAAAGTTTGGTTCCCAAGACCGACATGACACTCAGAACCTTCTGTAGCTCCAGCTCAAGATGACCCAACACCCTCTTTTGGCTCCTTTGGTCACCTCCATACATGTGTACACACACACACACAAACACACACACACATACATACACACAAACACACACACACACACACATACTCACATACACACACACACATACATACACACATACATACACACAAACACACACATACTCACATACACACACACAAACACACACATATACACACACACACACACCCCTAAACAAAAATAAAATATTTTAAACTTGACTAGGTGCTGGTGATGATCAACTTTAATGCCAACACTTAGGAGGCAGAGTCAGGAGGATCTTTGTGAGTTTGTGGCCAGTCTGATCTACAGAGTGAGTTCCAAGACAGCCAGGGCTACACAGAGAAAGCCTATGTAAAAAAAATATATATTTTTTATTTTTAGTTTGAGGGAGTATGTACATGTGATGGCATATAATTTAGCCTATGTCTAGGCTAGAAGACAACTTTGGGTAGTGAGTTCCAGAAATTAAACTCCAGTCAAAGGTTCGTTCTTTCTCTTTTGTTTTGGTAACACAATAACAACAACTCTCTCTCTCTCTCTCTCTCTCTCTCTCTCTCTCTCTCTCTCTCTCTCTCTGTATATATGGATGTGTATAGGTGTGTGTATGGATGTGTATAGGTGTGTGTGTATGTGTGTGTGTGTGTGTGTGTGTGTGTGTGTGAGAGAGAGAGAGAGAGAGAGAGAGAGAGCACCTGGGTGTGCCTGTGTTCCTGGCTGTTTTTGCTAAAGAAAGCACCATATTAAAAGCTAGACTTGAGGGGGGGGCGTGGGGAGGGCTGGTGAGATCTCACAGCGGTTAGGATCACTGACTGCTCTTCAGGAGGGAGGTCCTGAGTTCAATTCCCAACAACCACATGGTGGCTCACAACCACCTGTAATGAGATCTGATGCCCCCTTCTGGCATATCTGAAGACAGCTACAGTGTACTTATGTATAATAATAAATGAATCTTTGGGCCAGAGCAAGCAGGGACTGAGCAAGCAGAGTTGAGTGGGGCCTGAGTGAGCCAGGCCAACCAGAGAGATCAGGGTTGACCGGAGCAAGCAGAGGTCCTAAAACTTCAATTCCCAACAACCATATGAAGGCTCACAACCATCTGTCCAGCTATAGTGTACTCACGTACATAAAAATAAATAAATAAATCTTTAAAAAAATAAAATAAAAGCTAGACTCACCAAATGTGGAGACTACCTTAAAGTATTGGCCATTTAATTCAGATTCACTTGGGGGAAGTCCTACGAGCAGGTGATATCTCGAAGAATTAGCAGTCATTCTGTAGCACCCAGCAGCTTGGTGAGCGCTTGTCTTGTTAGTGAGATGTGATACAGAGCACATGATTTAAAAGACCGGGTGGTGTGTGCAGCACTGGTGTGAAGTATAGCCACTTTATTCGAATGTCACAGGGCTGGTACTCCAATGACCGCATCAATCTGAAGTTGAACACTTGTGACATGGACAACTCTGTGGTTTTATATTAGTCAGAACCCAACTTGCTCCTACAATAAAGATCCCTAGGTCTCAGTGGCTTGACAGTATATATGTATTTCAGCTCACGTTATAGTCTGATGTCAGTCAGAGGGAGAGAGGGGCTCTGCTTTGGCACCATAGACATAGGCTTCTTCAGTGTACATGCTGAAACCTCAGTCGTCTTTGTCTTAGTTAGGGTTTCTATTGTTGTGACAAAATAAAACCACAACCAAATAGCAAGTTGGGGAGGAAAGGGTTTATTCAACTTACACTTCCACAGCACTGTCCAGCACTGAAAGAAGTCAGGACAGGAACTCAAACAAGGCAGGATCCTGGAGGTAGAAGCTGATGAAGAAGCCATGGAGGGATGCTGCTAACTGGCTTGCTTCACATGGCTTGCTCAGCCTGCCTTCTTATAGAACCCAGGACCACCAGCCCAGGAATGGCACCACCCACAATGGGCTGCCCCCACCCTGTTGATCACTGATCACTTAATTAAAATGTCTTACAACTGGATCTCATGGAGGCATTTCCTCAACTGAGCCTCCTGTCTCTCTCATGAGTGTAGTTTATGTCAAGTTAACATAAAACCAGTCAGTACAGTCTTCTTCAGGGTTCTCGGCATCTAGCTGACAGAGAAGACAGCAGCAGCAGAAGAGTACCAGGGAGGTGAGGGAATCAGGACTGAAAGGCTGTGTGACTTCCTCCTGTATTCATTGGTCAGACTAGACAAGTGATCTGTACGTCTGAAGGACAGGCTGGGGAATACAAGCCAGCTGGCTGCCGAGGACAGGGAGGAACTGCTTAGAGGACATCTGGCCTGTGCTGTCACTGTGCTTCAGAACAAAAAAACAGATGGACCAAGGTCTTTACTGATGCTAATCTCCCAATCTGCCCCGAGAGATGTGAGCCTCCACTCGCTCATTCAGTGACACATCTGTCTTCGTGTCAGGCTTGGAACTCCATTTCCAGGTCTCTCAAGAACCCTTAACGCCTAGTGCGATGGTCTGCACTGATAGTCCCAGACACTCACTTGAGCCCAGGAGCTCGGGACCAGCCTGGAATAGTAGAATTTCACTGACCCAGCACATTTTGATGATTGACAGTGTTGCTGGAATGATTGCAGGAGCCTCCAGATATATTGATTTTGAAGGAAGGCCATTTAGACAGAGGCGTTGCAGTAAACTGAACATGTCGTTGACTTTGTAACCAGTTTACACACTATCATCTATTCATGTATATAAATGGTCCTCTGAAAATTATCACAATGTTCAATTTTTAAGTTGTATTTTGTTTTTCTTGTCATATGTGTGTGATAATGTTGCATTACAAACCTTTTCCTGGAGAGACACAACACATACACATCTACTTGCAGATCCTACCACAGACCAAAGTATGAATACCACCAAAGTCCAACTTGGTGAACCAATGAAGTTATTGGATTTACTTAAAGGAGCAGAAATGACTCAAAGAGGCTGTATCACCAAAGCCCACCTCAGCATGGGCGATAGCTTACAAAGTTGGGAAGCTGGAGCACACTACAGGAAGCTCAATAGGTTGGAAAGTGTTCTTCCCAAATGGCTCAGTTCGTCTAAACCCCTTCCAGGCAGCTCGGCTGGTTTCTGCTTCTTCCAGGCAGCTGGTCTGGCTTCCGGAGTCTCCTTTGCAGTTTGGCTTATCTAAGAGGGACTCTCAGTAGTTATTGCTTACTCTTCCAGGGAGGGGCCTAATGAATCCTGTCAGTTTCAGGGACTTCCTGAAGCTGCCTTGAATGGTTTACCTTTCTGCTTAAGGAGCTCCCCTGAGCTCCTTCACTCTCTGAGGAAACTGTTACACAATGGGTATGCAGGCATGTGTGACTGCATATTCACATGTGAATATTACATGTGTGTGTGTGTGTTATGTGTTTGCATACATGTGGAGATCTGAGGATGATGTAGGAAACCCTCCTGGTTTTCTACTTTACTTATTAAGCAGAGCCTGTCAATCAAACCCAGCGCCCCATTTGCTCTGAAGCTAGCATTATAGGCAAGCTGCCATGCCCACCCAGCATTTCCATGTGTTCTGAGGAACCCAAGTCCATTCATCTAGCTTGTGCAGCAAATGCTTTAACCACAGAGCCATATACTCAATGCAACTGTATTCTCAATGTGCCCAGTTAACCTATCCAGCCCCATGGATTCCTTCAGACACCCAGTGTTCACTAAATATCTACATGCATCACATTTCTTCTTCCTTCACCTCTGATACTTGATGGCTGCCATTGCTTTCATGGTAGGCTCCACATATGGGTACTGTGGAGCAGAGTGGTCTAGGATGAAGAAGCAAGAATTGAGTGCAGCTTTCAGGTGGCCAGAAAGAAAGGAGATTGGCCTTGAACTAGGCTGTGTTTGGATGGCGCTACCAAAACCTTCTAAGGACAGTCACTGTAGTGACTCCCGACTGGTGTCCCTATGTAGGCTCTGTTTTCTGATCTGTCCTCCCTGCCTTAGCTTTTAAACACTGAGAAACGGATCAATGGCGTCCAAGCCCTCGGTGTTGCCCTTGCCCTTTTTCTACAACTTTGTCCTTCTCCCTTCTGAGTAGATCCTTTCTCTGTCCAAATTCTGCACTAAAAACAACAGCGCACCCTCACTTCTCAGCCCTGTACTTATTAAGCCAACTCGATGGCCACCAAACACAACCCTCTTGAGATGTCCTCTCAGCCAGCCCGGCTTTGCCTCTCTCTAACTCTCTTCACATTATATTATCCCAGTAGGATGCGGGTGCTCTATGCTAGCCCTCCATTAGAGCATTCTGTTGGAGCTGGCTATGATAGCTCATGCTATAATCCTGGAACTCAGGAAGCTGAAACAGGAGGATTGCCATGAATTTAAGGCTAGCCTGAGCTCATAACAAATACCAGGCCAACAAGGGTCTCATTGTAAGACCTTGTCTCAAAATTAAAGAAAGAGAGAGAGAGAGAGAGATACCATTGTCTGTTTCCTTTGCTTGGGAAACCCCGTAGCATTCTCCAGGAAAGAGTGTAGTATCTAGAGCTAAACCTCAGAATTTAGAGCAGTTGGCATTTTATGTAAAAGGACTTACAGTAAACATCCCAGATCCATTCTTTCTCCTAATCTGCTAGCTTGTCAAGGCTAGGGATTATTTCTTTTTATTTTTTTTTTTATTTATGGATGTTTTGCCTGTATGTATATATGTCTTTGTACCACATGTGTATAGTGTCCCTAGAGGCCAGAAGAGCACGTCAAATCCTTGATACTGGAGTATGTATAGTTGTAAACTGCCCCGTGGGTGCTGGGAATCAAACACAACACTTTTGCAAGAGCAGCACGTGCTCTTAACCACTGAGCCATCTCTCTGCCCTCGATATTTATATTCCTTGCTCGCCTTTGACTAGCCACAGCCTGGCATAATGCCCACTGGCACAGGCTAGACACACATCAGCGGCTTCTCCAGAGACCGTACTGACTGTGACTCCTCAATGCTGTTTCCTTATGCATTGGGTAGGAGTGGCTTCAGCTGCAGCTTCCTTTCGGAATTGCTGGGGGAGCTTGTAAGGAATGTTGATGTCCAAGCCCCAGGGCTGGGGACTCTGGTTTACTAGAAGAATCATATGCAGTATAATTTTGTAAAAGCCAATGCCCACCTACAGTCTACTGTCCAGACCCAGGTTTCAGGCTCTACCCTGTTCCTCCAGCTCTCGTGAGGCTCTTGGGGGCTCTTTCCCTAGAACACTCCTACACATGTGGCTTACCCTTGGAGCCTTCTCAAATGGCTCTCTATCATCAGGCCACACCACCAGAGGCCATGGAAGTATATTCCAGAGACCTAAGAGAAGTGGGTTTAGTTCTGTGTCAACCAGCAGTTATGGAGAAGAACCAGGAAAGGGAAGGTGTGAAATATGAGGAGAACATAAGTCGTTTGGAAAGGCGTCAACAGAGGGAAAGGCTCTGAGGAGGAGCTGGGGGAGGGGGAGGAACAAAAAGAGAAGCTGGGATGCCCATAGCTGACCCTCAGACAAAACACCTATGAACCGACAACAACACTTGGCTAGGGTCCAGTAGACTTCAATGAGGATGGAAACTTCCAGGCTCATGTTGAGTGGGAAGAAGTGTGGCCAGGGGTGTGGCAAGTCTGGGCGGCAGGAAGGTGAGTGCATAGCACTAGTGTGAGCCTGGACTTAGTGAGAAGAGGAAGGAGGCTTTGTAAAAGCAATTTACATCTATCTATTTCTATCTGTCTGTCTGTCTGTCTGTCTATTCTCTCTCTCTCTCTCTCTCTCTATCTATCTATCTATCTATCTATCTATCTATCATCTATTCATCCATTCCTCTGGGTTTTCTGTTCCTTCCCTGGTGCCTTGGCCACTCTGCCTAGTGTCCCGGCATCCCAGGAATTTCCCTACTGCTCCAGGGAGGATGTTTCTTGCTGCAAGGTTTTGCAAAATAAGAAAAGGTTTATCAACTCCTATTGCACCACAGGAGAATGTTCCCGGCCCCTTGACGTTTACAGTGTGTAACTGATTTTATCGGGAGGAATGTTGTTTGGAGTGGAGTGGCCTTCTCCAGTGGGTAGACAAGAAACGGAAGGTCATTTGAGGATCCACCCCAAACTATGTAAGTTGGTGCTCAGCATTGCTGTACATAAGGCTTGGGACACTGGCCAAGCCATGAGCAACCCTTCCTCCCTGGAGGAGGTCCCAGCCAGTTTCCAGAGGGACTGGGTGTTTACATTCTCACCTTGGCCCTGAAGGGCAAAAGCCCTAAACCTAGCACTGGTCTGCAGAAAACAGCAAGGAAGGGCTCTCTAGCCCTGGACCTAACATTACTTAACTCTGCCTGGACAAAAGCAGACCATTCCTGACATTCCAGAAAGGGGACAATAAGGGGGATTAAAAATACAGAAGGGGACTTATTCCTTTAGCTCTTTGGTCAGAATCCCAAAGGCCTTTTGTTTCCTGGAACTCAGAACAAAACAGCATAGAGGCTGCATGTATTTCACAAGAGGTTGGGGTTCTGCCTCTTCTAGTTCAACTCCTGAGAGGTTGGGTCAGCCCTGACACTGGTCTGCATGGTTCTTCTGAGCAGTAGATCTTTGGGCAGAGGAAGGTGCCAAATGGCAGACAGAGACCCAAGCCTGGGATGACAAAAGAGGCCAGAAATCTTCATTCCTAGTCAAAGGGATAGGGTTGAGCTGCCTCAAGACCAGCTGCTGAACAGCTGAAGAACAAGTTAGGTAACCACTGAACAGCAGGATGTTCTTCCAGCCCACCCACCCCACCCCCCTGGGTGGGTCTGTGACAAGGTCTAAGTTATGTCACTACAACTATTTTTAGATTGGATAGAATTATAACCCTCGTGTTCTAACTCCTAGAATGTGTGAATATGATCTTATTTGAAAATAGTCTTCGCTGATGTAATCAAGTTAAAACAAGACCATACTGGATTCCAGTGGGTTTCACACACACAGACCAGGTCCTTAGAAGAAGGCCATGATGCTCAGAGAGGGAAGGTACCCATGTCACAACAGAGGAACAGACTATAAGCCGAGGGTGGCTGGCTACCACTAGATGCTAGGAAGAGGTGAGAGTGGTTCCTGCCTTAGACCCGTCAGTCAGGATTCTGTTAGAGGACAAATTGTCATCCTACATCCGGGCACTGATGGTATCTAGGTAGAAAACTAGCTGCATGTTGCTCCTGGTCTCACATCCTTCCAGCCGCCGCTTCAGTTCCTCATCTCACACACATCCTCATCTCCTGCCTTACTCAGGAAACTTAGGTCCTGAGACCGAGATTCAGACCCTTGGCTGGACTGTCTGCTCCTCCACCTGTGTTCCCCTCTAGGCCTTGCACCTAGCAACAGCCTGCACCGTCCTGCCTCTGCCCCACCATCTGTGCCTTTACTCCCAGCACCACTGTCCTACTCCCTGCCGAGTAGATCCTTTCTTGGTCCAAATTCTGCACTGAAAACACCACTCCCTCTCTCCTCACCCCTGTAGTCACTGGCCCAACTCACTCTGACCACCAAACACAACCCTCTTGAGACGTCCTCTCAGCCAGCTGGGCTTCACCACCCTCTCCTCTGTGTGCCTCTCGTGTGGCTTCTGTTCCAGTCACCACAATTGTTATGATCCCTGGTCACAAATGTTGCCAAAGCAATGGATTCTCTCAGCCTTTGCCTTACTTGGCCTTCTTCTGGGTTATACGCTGTTGACCACACCCTCCTTCCCTTGGCCCTGATGACACTACCACCACCCACTCACCAACCCCATCCCCCAGCTCTCCTCCACCCTCTCTATGCATGGCTCCTTTCCAGTCTCCTTTCTCTCTAGGGCAGGTCAAGTTGGGTTCTCCAGAACTCGTGCTCAGGGCTGACTATGGTTCTCCTAGGTGACCTCATCCCCTTCTATTCAGACTGAGACTGCAAACTTGGACTTCTCTCAGCTCCAAATCTACAGACTCAAAGGCATCCTTGACACTGTCACATGGATGTCTCAAAGTCACCTGGGACCAACGTCCTAAACCCAATCAATGATCTTGACTTGGAAGACCTGCTACTCATACATGGTCCTCTCTCCCTTGTGAAGGGTACCAACATCTATCCAAGCACACAAGCCCAGAGCTAAGGAAAGCCTGACTTTTCTCCACCTTTCTTACCCATCAACACTGCTTGTGGGGTTTGCTTTCTACTCTTAGTTTCAAACCCAGGACAAGCAGCTGAGATGCCTACTTAACACATCAAAGCAGACCTGGTCACCAGGTTCTCCCTGCATCCCTCAGTCCCTACCTATCACAGAGCCCTCTGGCTGGCATACCCTGCCACCTACTTCAAACTTCTCCAGCCCAAGGGCTGGGCTGCCTTTCCCTTAGATGCCCTTTCCTATATAAATCCAGCCATTTTGGCTACCCATCCTCTTTGGGCCTCCTGGATGCTGCACCTGGTTCCCCTTTCCCCTCTCTGCCCCACTTCCCCCCATTGCTCTGGGTCATGTCCACTCTGGGCTCTCCCTGATGTCCCTGCCTCTGGCTATGCTCTCCCATATGTCTAAAATAAACCTTCTCCACCATACCCAGGGTGAGCCACGTCCTTTCCCTTTTTCTTTTCTCTCTCTTTCTTCCTTTCTTTCTCTCTTCTTCTTCTTCTTCTTCTTCTTCTTCTTCTTCTTCTTCTTCTTCTTCTTCTTCTTCTTCTTCTTCTTCTTCTTCTTCTTCTTTTCTCTCTCTCTCTCTCTCTCCCTCTCTTCATTCACCTATGACCTCTCAAACCCACAGCATCCTCAGAACTCACCACTGTTGCTTGTCTTCTCTTGAGCTCTAAGAGTCTACACACGGCCTTTAATCCCAGCACTCGGGAGGCAGAGGCAGGCGGATTTCTGAGTTCCAGGCCAGCCTGGTCTACAGAGTGAGTTCCAGGACAGCCAGGGCTATACAGAGAAAAACAAACAAACAAACAAACAAACAAACACCCAAAAAAAGAAAGGAAGAAAGAAAGAAAGAAAGAAAGAAAGAAAGAAAGGAAGGAAGGAAGGAAGGAAGGAAGGAAGGAAGGAAGGAAGGAAGGAAGGAAGGAAAAGAAAAAAAGAAAGAAGAAAAAGAAAGAAAGAGAGAAAGAAAAGAAAAAGTCTACACGCCAGCCCTTGTTTCTGGATCATTTGTCTCATCACAGAACGATAGTGTCCCATTGTATGTCATATCACCCTGGCCCTTTCCACCCCACTGTACCCCATCTCTCTGAGCTAAAGCCTTACAGTGATTTCCTAAACTCTTAAAGCACTGATTCATCCCTGGTCTCAGTGTTCTCCCAGTCTTTGGGCTGATTCACCTCCCTTCCTGATCTTCCTTGTTCCCTAGGCTCCAGCCATGCTACTGCCCCCATCTTTAATTTTAAGTTTATGTGTATGGGTATTTTACATGCATGCATGTCTCTGCAATACATCCAGGAGGTGCCTACAAGGCCAGAAGAGGGCATCAGATCCTCTGGAACTGGAGTTACAGACAGGTGTGAACCGCCATGTAGATGCTGGGAATTGAATCCAGGTCCTCCGGAAGAGCAGCTAGTGTTGTTCATCTCTGAGCCATCTTTCCAACTCCTGATTTTCTTTTATTCTTTGCATCTATCTTGTTCCAAGTCTTTCTGCCTTTTGGCTTGTACCTATTCTTCTAATGTCCTTTGACCTGGCTAACAACCTCAACAGCTATTGACCTCGCTTTATAGGGAAATGACATGCTCTCCTGAGCGCTCTTCTTCAGGGCCCTTCCCCAGACACAGGCTTACCGAGATGCTCTCTTGATGGCTGTTTCCTTCAAACCTTTAAGCTCTGAGGTCAGAGACTCATCCCACCCCCAACAGGGAGCCAGGCACAGGGTAGTCACAGAAGAAATATTTATTAAAGGGCTAATTGAAAGGAGGCATTGTGTTGAGCTCTGTTGATGAAAGACAGGGAAAGTGTAGAAGTTCCAAGAGAGCAGCCCATCAGTTGGGTGGGAGGAGACAAGCAAGGAGAAGATGGATAAACAAAACCCAGGATGGGCTAGCAGGAGGAAGTAGCAGGCCCCCCACAGGGGTGCCTAAAGCCTTCTCTCTGCTCCCCACCCCCAGGCTAAGCTCAGTGTGGGTGTGTGTTGACTAACTTTCCATCCTCTGGAACCCCTAGTCACCTGAACCTCGGGCATCCCAGGAATGGTCACCACTGGATTCCAGCCTTAGCAATGCTGTCCTATACTGTTACATATGCTCAGGGGTAAAGTGGGCACACTTGACAGGCCCTGGTGATCACAGCATTGTGGAGAGGTTGTGGGGCTGGGGAGAGCTCTTCCTGCCTTCACACAGTGACCTCATTGTATCCACAGAATCCTCAGACTGACCTGATGAGGCATCGAAAGGTAACGGGGTTTCTTCTCCATGGACAGATGGGGACACTGAAGTCAATAACGATCACTTGACTTGGCTGAGGACTGGGAACAACTTCGGGACAGAGCTTGGAGAAAACCCAAGGTCCTCTTCTCTACTGCCCAATGGGCAGAGGGCACAATGCACTGGAGCCTGTTCTGCTTATTCACTTTGAGGCATAGAACATCTTATGCAAATTATGGAAGATTCAAGTAGCTGGGCCCCGAGGGATTCCTCTGATGAGCTACCCTCTTTGTGCAAGGAAAGAAACTTTAATGCGTCCCCTCCCTCTCAGACACCCTGATGCCAGCTGCTGGAGAGTGCTAGCAATCTACCCAAGCCTCGCCTCCTCCTCTTTGCCTCTGTGTCTAGGCCACATTTCCCAGCTTCCTTCCCAGTTGGGTGAAACCTATTGTCGCGTTCTCCCTAGTGGAATGTAAGAGGAAGTGAGGCACACCCCTCCCGGCCTGGCTCCTGCTTACCTCCTGTGTTCTTACCTCCTCTGGCTGATTGGAATGCCGAATCCCAAAGCAAAGTTGGAAGCCATATGCTGTTGAACGGTAGAACCAGCGGATTGCACGTCCCTAAAAGAGCTGCCTCGCAGACCTTGACTTCTGTGTTGTGAACAAGGAGGAAATATCGTGGGGTTTAAGCTGCTGAGTATTGGAGTCTTGTTTGTTACTGCAAACCAAGGCACGAAAGCCTCTGTACAAGCTTCGACTCTGCTTAACTTGAGGAGGCAGAGACACTGGATTCCCGCAGCCCGCCGACTTCCCTGTCAGCTCCTATGGTGCACCCTCAGTCCTGCTTCTGGAGCCCTAGCTCCTCCAATTTGACCTGAGCTGTTTTCAGTCTAGATCATCAGACTCCCAAGGCCAGATTAGATCTTTGAGGGCATCTTACATATCCTCCCGGTTCTAGAGCGAAGTTCTAACTCATCTGAGATGATCGAGACTCTTGTCTGTATTTCCAGGTTCCTGAAGAAGAAGTGACACTACTGTTAGTACCAAACCCTAAAAGGCAGAGACTGTAGAAGGTTTGCTGGTAGCCTTCCTCACACACCTGTCTGCCACAAAGATCCATTTCCCTTCCCATAAAACTATGCCAGTCTCTAATAGCTGTTATGAATATCAAAGCCCCCACACTAGCTGTGGTGGTTTCAATATGCTTGGCCCAGAGAGTGTGGTACTATCAGGAGGTGTGGCCTTGTTGGAGGAAGTGTGTCACTGTGGGTGTGGGCAGTGAGACCCTCCTCCTAACCACATGGGATCGGGTCTTTTCCTAGTGGCCCTCAGATGCAGATGTAGAACTCTCAGCTCCTGCACCATGGCTGCCTGGATGCTGCCATGCTCCTGCCTTGAACCTGTAACCCAGCCTCAATGAAATGTTGTCCTTTTTAAGAGTTGCCTTGGTCATGGTGTCTGTTCACAGCAGTAAACCCTAGCTAAGCACCAGTCTTCTGGTCCTTCTCACCTCTCCCTCCACTACACTACCTCCCACACTGGTCTACCGCCCCACCCCCACCCACCCCACCATCTGTTCTTTATAAAGGATGGATTTTCCTACTTTTGCTCCACTCTCTCATCTTCTCTCCCCACTTTTTTTCCTCTGCTCCCAAGAGCTATCCCTGCCCAGAGCTGATTCTCTTCTTGTACTTTCTGTCCCTGAGAGGCAGCCATGGCTACTTTAGACTTCCCGAGTGCCTCTGGTTATTCTTTCATACTTACAACAAACCTTTCTTTCAGATACACCCATAGAGTGCTCCAGTCTGGTGGTTTCACTGGGCCCTGGCTTATGTGTCCTTAAGGCACCTGTTTTAACAGCCTTGCCCCTGAACCTTAAAACACTGGGATAGAACACTTCTTATTGATCATCTAGGACAATGTGTTTTATAGATGAAGTAATTAAGGCCTAGGTCACAGTTAAAGGAATCAGGGGAAAATAAGATTCTAGGAGCAAGCGGGCAGCTGTTTGCAAGTTCCTGACCCGAGTATAGCCTCCCTGATAATCCCTCTTGCTTTGTCCTAGGAGATGGAAAGGTATTAAGACCCAGCAACATCTTTGCAGCCCTTCATCCACCAGTTAGGCTGGCAGTTCCTCTGGAAGTTCAGGTGACTTAGAAGTAGAAAGACAGATCTGTGATGCTTAAAGGGAGAGGCAGGAGGCAGGTTCGATGCCCTTGGGCACTGGAGGCAAAGGCAAGATTCCCAAGTGAGCTTTCTGAATACACACGAGAAGCCCAGACAGGCCTTTAACCCCTTACGCCTTCCTGTTTGCCTGAAAGCATGTCCTGATCTTTAACTAGTCCTCCTTTCTGTTCAAGGGAGGAAGCTATGGTGACCAGAACCTCAGAGCACAGTGTACTGACCAGCTAGAGCTTAGCCAGCTGGAACTGGGCTGCTATGTAGTCCTGCTTGTTAACAGGGGAGCTGTGTCAGGAGGTGGGGCCATGCTGGGATTTGTTGTTGTTTTAGAAAGAAAGAGGACTGAGCATTTCATGTGAGACCTGAAAAGTTAGGTTTCGTTTGTGGTTCTATAAACCCTAACCCAAACCAATTCTCCACTCTTGGCTCATTTGTCTAAGGTAAACTTGTTTATACGGAGCATCCTTTGTGTCCTGCCAAGTGACTCACTTGTACTGAGTCACCAGAAAATGGGTCTAGGCCCATCTGCCGCTGCGTTGGACATTATGATCTGATCGTTCCCCTGGAGGCGGGTCGTGGAGGCTTGGAGACAGAGAGAGGAGGCAGAGACATGGGGAAAGAGACAAGCCTGTCTCCTGAACATTTGGTAAACAGACAAAGGACCCTAGCATATCTGAGAGCATCCCAAGGGATCTGTGGTTTTCATTTTGGATGAGATATTGTCTGAATTATTGACAACTCTAAGCTATGAGGTAAGCATGAAGCCACATGGTCATTCAATGAGAAATCCTTTAGTTGTTGGTTCTCTTAGCATCTCTTAAGCAAGTTATTGCCCCCTATTTTGAGCTGCTCGTTCTTGACTTACAAAGAAAAGAGATTTGAGTCTTAAAATCTGGACATATCATTTGTCTCCTGGGAGGGGAGGGAACAGGGACACACACAGAATTTTACTTACCAAGCAAGTTTATTGACACTCTGTCTTGGAACATCTCCCCTAAAGGTTTCATTTTAACTTCAGTGTGGGCTGCATTTTTTTTTAATGTTTAATTTGCAAATTGCTGTCCTTTTCCTGGCTATGGGTTTTCCCTTGCCCCAGACACGGTTCAGTTTTCTCTTCCCTCTGGCCTCTTTGGGTGTCTCAGCAGTGACATCTTTGAAGAACTATGGTGTAAGCCAAAGATAGCGTGGGAAGGAAATCAGGCTTATGAGCCTTAAAGAAGATGAGGGTTCCCGCCCTGGCTAAAGCAAGTCTTCTCACCAGCGCTGGGGACCCAAAAGGGCAGCGGTGGGTTGGGGCCTTTTCAGATCCTTAAGGGCAATGCAGGTCCACGGTATGGAACAGGGTCTAGGATTCACTTCTCTGTCTTTTGAAAGCTCTCTGTATACTCACTCACCTGATGTCAATTACACCGCCAGAATCTACTTTTCACAGACCTACTGTGTGGCTAAGGAACTGGGAAAGTGCCCCCCACCCCAATTCCATTTCTCCAAAAGCCAAAGCGATACTCCAGGGTGTGGGCCCTGTGACAAAAGTCGCAGGGGGCTCCATGAGTTCACCCGGGGGTTCCGTGAACTCACCCGGGAGACCCAGACCGCCCCCGCCCTCTTCCTGCCCTCTCCCCGCCCCCGGGCCCCCGCGCGGGGCGGGTGATGTCAACCGAGGAGGAGCCGCCCGCCCCGCGACCCGCCCGGGCTGATTGGCGTGTGGCAGCACCAGGGCTGCCTCCGCCCTCCCGCGGCTCGCACAACTTTTGCGGCTGAGAGCGCGCTCGCACCCTGCTCCGCTCGCCGCCGCCCTCGGCCCGGCGCCCGGCATGTGAGCGCGGGCGGCCGCCGCCACCATGGCCACGCCGCGCGCCCCGCGGTGGCCGCCACCGTCGCTGCTGTTGCTGCTGCTGCTACCGCTGCTGCTGCTGCCGCCCGCCGCCCCCGGGGCGCGGGGCTCCCTTCCCTCCCCGGCCCATCGTACACTCCTCCCGGTCGCGGGACCGCTTTCGCCGCCTGGCGCCGGACATACGGCCCCCGGACCGGTCGTCACGACCCGGCGGGGACGTTCCGGCCGTGTCCCCAGAGGCGTGAGCGCGGGTGAGTGAGAGTCTCCAGCGAGGGTCAGGGGGCGTGGGCGCTTCGCGGCTGCCCCATCCCGGCCGAGGCTCCGTGGACCCTCGTGGGTGGAACCCTGAGGGTGGCCCAGGACGGAGAAACGCTGTCCCTGGCCACTGGAATATAAAATGTTCACATGCGTTCCCTCCCTGAGCTTTGGAAGGAAACTCTCTTCTGGGGTAGCCCACACCCTTCTCACTCTTACAAAAAGAAGACCCCAAAGAGCCTCTCTCACCTCATGGGGAGTGGTAACTTCTGGCTGCTGTCCCTCGGTTTCAGCCCCCAACCCCCAGCCCCCAGATTTAGAACTGGTCTCTACTGGTCTAAAGCCTGACTTTCCAGTATAAGTAAATAACGGATTTCGGAGTTTGGAATGCTTCTAGTACTTAGGACTTCATAAAGGACAAAGAGTGCGCTTTAAAACAAAGCTACCCAGTTAACCTTAGGAGCAGGGTTACTTGGGATGGGGTTGGGGGCCCTGCAAGGTCAAACCCCTGGAAGCCACTGGCTGGCTCTGGACTGTCCTGGGGCCCTTTCCTCCCCCAGCCAGCTGCTTGCTGTGCAGGCAGGCACTGCCTGTCCTGGTCACAGAATGGGGACTCAGCTCCTGTGCCTGCCTCCTTTGTTTCTAGTTCCTTTTTCTGTTGGAAGAAAATGCCACGGCCTGGGTGGGATTCTAATGTAACCCCCACACGACCTTGGCTGTGTCTCATCTTTGGCTCTCAGTTTCCCCATCTGTGGAATGGAGGGGCCCCATTCCTCCCTGCCTCCAAGTGACAAGAGGTGACAAAATGAAAGTAAAAATAGTAGAAAGTGCTGTGAACCAAACCAGCCTAGGTGTTGTTAGCCATTTGTCCTCCCGTAAGAGGCAGAGGGCACACATCGGGCTCTGTTGTTGCCACACGGCTGGGACTGCCAAGGTTTTGTCCAGTTTCCACTTCTTGTCGGTCTGTCTGTCTGTCCATCTTACATGTTTTACAAACTTTCTCCAAACTTGCTCATCCTTAGAACGTAGAGGTACTACTTCCTAGAATTGAGTAAGAGAAACTTTTCTACCCTCATAAAGCCTCAGTTGAACCATAATCTCCCCTCCGCAGACTGCCTTAGCCTTGTGAATTTCTGAGTCACTGGTCCAAGACAGAGAGGGAAACTGAGGAAGGGTGAATAAAGGGAGGGAAAGCTGTGCTGAAGGTCCTTACAGACATGCTGTGCAGCCCCGACTTCCATAATCTTGATGACTGATTTTCAGAGAAAGGAATTGAGAACTTAGAAGACATTTAACTGTTCTAGATACAGTTGTGTGTAAGGAACTGATAACTCAGATGGCCACCTGGGAACCCAAGGCAGGTGCCACTAACTGGTACTCAGGCTGAGGGCTCCATCTTGTGAGGGGCTATGAAGGGAGCAGGGATGCTGAAGGGAGCAGGGATGCTGGGCTCCAGCTTGAGGCTGGCACAGGGATCTCCTTCCAATGGCAGAGCCTATTCCAGGCTCACACAGGCGTGAGTGTAGCATCAGGCTATAGTAGCACCTGAGTTAGGGGAGATAAGGTAAGAATGGGGGCCTTACAAGAGCCGGGCCTTCACAGCCATGGTGCTAGAACTGCTCTGTTCTGTTCGTTTGGGAAAACGCAGGATAGAGGCTTCAGGCAGAGGAAGAACCCAGGAAGGGGCAAGAATAATCCAGACTTTCTCTTAAGAAGGTTTCCTGATCTCTATTGCTCTAAGGCCCAGTCTTGGGCAGGGGTGTTTAAAAGGTAAAGTTAGAAGAGGTGCACTCTATGACCTGTTGAAACCTCCGAGAAGTTATCAGTGTGGCCGAAGATCTAGGCACTGCCTCTCGGGTTTCTGTTAGTGCCTCAAACGATGTCACTTAGGAAAAGGACACAGCAAACAAGCAGCTACAACACAACAGCAATCAGCGACCTCAGGGAGCCAGAGTTTTGTAGCAACCTCTTAAAATTTTCCTGGCCCACTTTGATCTCCTCCCCACTCCCCACTGGCCATTACACACTGCTAGGCCCTCACCTCTGCAGAAATCCTTGGTGGTCCTTTTGCAGACATTCAGCCTCCCTGATACCCGGGCAGATGGTCACTCATGCTCTGCAGCCACGTTTTTTGTGTTTAAGGAGATGAGTGTTCTTGATGGTAGTGAACCTTGACTCACACAAATAATACCCTTAAGCTGACAGTTGGGTTCCCTGAGCCACTTCTTCTGGGGGTGCTGGTGGCCAGTGCCTGGTCATCACGGTCTGGGCTTCCAAATATTCCCTGGTGAGTAGCAGAGACTTAATTCTTTTCAGAGGGTCCTTCTAGCTCCTCTCTCCCCAGAGAGTTCAAGGTTCCCACTGCTGGGTGGCTGTGTTTGCATTCCATTTGTGAGCTGTTTGCCTGTGTCACACTGTCCTCCAGGGAGAACTGCCCCCTGTTTGTATAGCCATTATTTGGCTTTTGTGACCCACCTGTCACCCGGTTCCGCTGTGTTTGCTGCTTCAGCCATCAATGAAAAGAGACCGAGAGCTAGAGATTTCCTCTCTCTGTGTCGGCTTTCCTATGACTGAGGGTCCCCCAGAGCCATCGCTCCGGGCTGAGAACTAAGTTTACTTTTTCAGTCCACGGGCCACACTTTCTGCGGGGCGGGGAGGTGGGAAAGAGGCTGGACTTAGACTGAGAATCCTCCGAAAGAACTTCCCCACCCGAGGGGGAAATGGTGCTGCTGCCTTGTTAAATTAAGCAGCCAACCCAAGGAATAATAATCTTACAGACATGTGGTTCCCTAAAGGAAGAGAGCCATGAGCCCATCCCCTTCTGAGATGTTAAGTGGTGGTTCCTAAATTGCTCTAACTTTGGAGCCCGACTTCATCCTTTAGCTAGGCTGCCACAATACCACTGCAAGGTGCTATGAAGGCTGGCTGGGGAAGAAAGTGTGACCCTTCTGGCTGAGGCTGAGAGGTAGTTCTGGGCATCTAGAAACCGCTTCTCTGACAGAGATTGTCACAAGTAGAGAGAGAGACTTGGTGTGCGGCATGCTGAAAAGCCACATCCTTTTCACCTTGCCTCTCTCCTGGTGCGTGCAGATGCTGAGCTCATGTTTTCTGCTCACCAGCTGACTTGTGTGTGGACAAGGGGAGACTTCACTGCGCCCATGCCAGCTGGGCAGTTACTGCCTCCTAGACCCAGGAGCAAGGGCAGGAGCCTCTCTGCCTTCCAGTGATCTCTCTGTTTCCACTGGTGCTGGCCAGATGTCTGAGAGCATCCTTATTCAGGGTCAGAAAGAAGGAAGCAGCAGATGGCAGTTGCTGTGTTCTTAGCTACTCCTTATCTACTTTAGTTAGCATCTTCCCTCTGCCCCAGCATCTTCTCTGTATGAGCAGGACACTTGAACTGCAATCGATACCTTTCATCGAAGAATCCTGCAGAGACAACAGGAAGGCAACTAACTGACATCCCTCTTAGAACTCCTAGCCTTTGAGCACCTGTGTGTGGTCAGAACACATATGTTATTTTACCCCATTTTACCCTCAAAGTCCTGCCAAGGGTAGTGCTTCCCATTAATCTCCCTTTATGGGAGACGAAGCCTAGCAAGGTTAGGTTACAGGGAAAGGAAGGAAACTGGGTATGATTTCAATCAAATTCATTAGCCCATCTCACCACGTTATGAGGTCTCTGTTTCTCATCTGAAGGACAGGAAAACCTTGTTATAGACCCTTAGGAGGTTCTCCAGCTCAACATCCTTGCGTGAAGTTGGGGACCCTGACTAGAACGAGGTGGCAGTCAAGATGCTGACAGGAGAGAGCTTTTCCAAAAATAATTTCTAAGGCTGGAGAGATGGCTCAGTGGTTAAGAGCACTGGCTGCTCTTCCAGGGGACCAGGGTTCAATTCCCAGCACCCACATGGTAATTCACAACTGTCTGTAACTCTAGCTCCCAAGGGATCTGGCACCCTCAACAGACATACATGCAAGCCTAACATCAGTGCACATAAAGCAAAACAAAACAGAAAAACCACAAAAACACACAAAATAATTTCAAAATATTTTTATTTTTAAGTGTGTGCATGTTTGTGTGCGTGTGCATGTGAGTGTGTGTGTGTGTGTGTGTGTGTGTGTGTGTGCGTGCGCAGGTGCCTGTGGAGGCCAGAGGCAGGTGGTTGTAAGCTGCCCAGTGTGGACTCTCAGAACAGAACTCAGGGCCTCTGAAAGAACATTGTACACTCTGAACCTCTGAGCCATCTCTCCAACTCCAAGAGAGAAGATTTTAAGATTATTTTTACGAGTAGAGGGATTGCCCATGAAAGTGCTTAAGTGTATAGATGTATAGAATGATGTTTTATATTGTTATTATGATACACAGCCTATATATATATATATATATATATATATATATATGTGTGTGTGTGTGTGTGTGTGTGTGTGTGTGTGTGTGTGTGTGTATACCAGTCCATAGATTACAGGTGCCTGGGGTAGCTCATTCATTTTCACTGATATGAAGTGTTGAATTCTGTGGGCTCTGGGCTGGGACCATGGAACAGTGACTAACATTGGCAATTGTCAGTTGCTCTCTCAGCACCTGCTCTGTGGAATGAAAACACGTTCAGAAGTTCCTCCCATCGCTTCCATTTTAACATCTGCGCAACTCAATATTCATTTTCCCATAGACGTGAACAAAGAGACTTCTGTCCTGTCTTTTCTCCCTTCCTTTTGTCAGAGTATGACAGATGTCTCCCTGCTTCTAAAAATAATCCTAAAAATTCTACCCTCTCTGGACTGGGAATGTGGCTCAATGGCTTCAAGTGCACACTGCTCCTGCAGAGGACCTGGGTTTAGTTCCCTGGGTTTAGAATCTCACTGGGCAGACTCACAGCTCCTGTCACTTCAGCTCCACAGGACCATTATAATGCTTCTGGCTTCCACAGTCACCCACACTCACATGCAAACACACACACACACACACACACACACACACACACACTAATTTTAAAAAAAAATTTTTTTTAGCCGGGCGTGGTGGCGCACGCCTTTAATCCCAGCACTCGGGAGGCAGAGGCAGGCGGATTTCTGAGTTCGAGGCCAGCCTGGTCTACAAAGTGAGTTCCAGGACAGCCAGGGCTATACAGAGAAACCCTGTCTCGAAAAACCAAAAAAAAAAAAAAAAAAAAAAAAAAAAAAAAAAAAAAAAAATTTTTTTAAATCTCTTCTCCGCAGGTTGTCGGCATCTTGGTTACCATCTCTTCTAATCATGATCCCAGAGCAAGCAATCCATGTCTTATTTGATTGGCTTATAAATCAGAAAATACTTATTAAAGCCTTACCCTGTCTGGAGAGCTTTGTCAGGTGACGTGGAGTTTGTAGGCACATCTGTGGTGTCCCCTTCCTCCCCAGGGATGATCTTGCTGGAGCCCAACTGTCAAGGATGTAAAACGTGGGACAACAATATAGTAATAATTCGTAAGCTAAGTAAAATCCACGTTGGTACTGACCAAAGGAATGGTATGGGCAGAGCAGGCTGTGGTATGGAAGTGTACACTGCAGGGGCTGCAGGGTGAGGGACCTCGTGAAGAAGGAGGGGGGTGCGATGAGTTTTGGAAGGTTGGCTCGGATATGAGTGGACAGATGTGGAAAGACTTTGGCATTAGCAGAATCTCACACGTTGAAAAGCTCAAGGCTGGTTTCTTCTTTTGTTTACGGTTTTGGGGGCTTATTTTTAGTTATTGTCCAGAATGATGGCTTCCCTGTGGCGTTTTCTGACATGTGTGTTATATGTTGCTTGTGTTTCTCTCCTGTTCCCCTAGCACCCGTCCCCTTTCTACTCTCCCCTAGTCCTCACTCTGTTTTCATGCCTTCTACTGAGTGTGCGTGTGCATGTGTACCTATGAACATAGGTCGCACAACACTCGTCTTTGTCTTTCTGTGTCTGGCTCATGTCACTCTGTGTGATCTGCACTTCCATGCGTGCCTCTAGAGTATCTTCATTCTCCTTGGCTGAATACATATGTACGTGGGTAGGCAGCACCTTTTCTTTATCTGCTCACCTATTGACAGCCATCTAGGCTGGTTCCATATTAGCTCAAGACTCTACGTAGAGGTTATCATCAGTCAAGGCCAGAGGAGAGAAGATGTGGGGATGTGAATTGGGATTGCGAAATTATCATAGACCACAGCCTGGGAAGGGAGCTAAGGCTGTTACAGAAGGGCCTAAGAATCCTGCCCTGTCCATGTAATGGAGCCACAAGCCCTTCATGGCCTTAGGGAAGAGAGCAGTGTCTTTTGTGTGTTCATATTTACTTGAGCCTGGAGTTGGGCCTTGCTGACAACCCCTGGCAGGTCTCTGCCTCACTCCAGCCCAGAAGGTATTCCGGAGCTTGTGGGAGGGAGGCTAAGAAATATTAAATCCTTGAGTTTGGGGGAATGGGCTAAAGTCAGGACAGGGCTGGAGTAGAGGCTGTGGGAAATGGAGGGTGAGAGAGACAAAGGCCTTTCAGGGGGATAACAGGAGAGCCCAAGGCTGCCAGCCAAGGAGATGCTGGGAGGGGAGAAGAAGGGAGAGGAGGGGAGGGGAGGATAGGGGAGGGGAGGAGAGGAGAAGGGAGAAGAGGGGAGGAGAGGGGAGGCTATCAAGAGGACTTGTCCTTCAGTGTAAGGAGGTGTCTCCTGCTGCAGCTTTTCACTGTAAAGACCCACAGGCAGCAGGTCCCAGCAGAAGAATTCTGCAGTGCCTTGATAGTAGGGACCTGACCTAGAGAGAAGCCAGGTCAGGTTCGTCCTGGAAGGGCAGTTGTTGAAGCCACATAGGAAGAGGAAGCTAGCTCAGCCTGGGTGGCGAGCACCCAGTCTAGATGACAAGAGGAAGAAGCAGTGACCCAGGCACCAGCCAGGGCGGGGAGGCACAGTGGGAAGTGTGGTGGTTTGGAAACTGGCTGTGGTCGGAAGAACACTTCAGTACCATACTCAGGATAGCCATGAAACCTGGAGGCTCTCCATCTACCTGTGAGAATAAGCTAGCGCGTTTCTGCTGACACATCCTTTGCCCTTGTTAGATCCAGGTCAGCGTGAGCAGGGAGACTGGGGAGGAAGTGGCTGGGCAGCTACCACTCTGTTTTATTTGAGCTGTTTAGTTGGGACAGGTAGGGTGTAAAGTGAAGCCTGTGGGTGGCATGGTGAGCGTGGGTGGCATCCGATGTGGTATCCCTGTAGCAGATTGGTCAGTGAAATGGAGAAAGACGATCAGAAAGATCTAGCGCCCACCGATTCTCCCCTGCAAGCCGACCACCCATGTCAGGAGCAGCACCCACCTACTTAACCCAGAAGCCCGGATGTCTTCTTCCTTGGCCTTCTACAGGCTGACTGTGCTTCTGACATAGACCAGGACTCTGCCCTCTGTGTCTCCCGTGCCCTTTCCGTTCACCCCATCCACCCTTTCCCACTAACGGATGCTCAGGAAAGCCACAGTGAACTTCTTAAAGTGTGACTCAGGTCACCTGATTCTTACCTTAAAACCGCTAATAGCTCTGCAGGGCAACACTACTGCCTTTCTAGACTCTGATGCTAACTAACTCCGCTTGCTTCTCAGAGCAGACAGTGTTTTCTTTTGCTTTGTTGTTTTTGAGGCAGCGTTCCGCTATGTAGCCCAGGCTGGCCTTGAACTTGGGATCCTGCCCCCTTACCTTCCCAAGTACTAGGATCACACGATCATAACCAGTAGTCAGTGCGTGTGTGCATGCCTGAGTGTGTGTGTGTGTGTGTGTGTGTGTGTGTGTGTAAATGCGAAATTTACTCCTGTCTTACTCCATCTTAGAGGCTTGACACAGGTGTCCCTTCCTGTAGCTCCCCTGTCACAAATGCATTAATATGTCAGTGTTGGAAGGAAGGCAGGTTGGCTGTGAGGACTGGATCCTGAAGGGCCAGGAAAACTGGAACAAGGTCACACTTCCTTTGCATGCCCTAGAGGGACTGTAGCAGGGCTGTACCCCATGCTGTAGGGCTAGGACTACCAGATCCTTTAGGGAGCTAAAAGACCATCAGCTAAATGCACCGAGGCTGCTAAAAACAGAAGAGCTCTTTCTGCTTTATATTTCAGCTCTAGGATCCTTGAACTCAGTAGCATTATTGTTACCTTTTGATCATGTGGCGTTCTTGAGGAAAGCATACAGTGAGATAGCACGGGAAAACATGGGCTATCTCCGCGTTTTTCCTTCCTGGGACTGTTAGGGCTAGGGGGCAGGGTGCAAAGGGGTGCTCTGATCTTGCTCAGAAATCCCGGGATATCTCTGTGTGAGGAAGGAGCCGAGCTTCTGGAGGTGAAGAGGTGGCTTTGGTAAGCTGACGTATGTCTCCTCCGTGTTTCTGGTAGATTGGGAGGTAAAGGCCGAGGAGGAAGATGAGTAGTGTGACTCCGTGCTCAGGGGTATCCTGCTACCACCATCCTTGGACGCATCCGAGTTTCAGGAAAGAGTAAAAAGTGCTCAGAAGAGAGTGCTAGGCTGTTGCCTGGAGGGATGAGCTTTGGACAGGGTTAAAGCCTCTGTTTTCTCTCCCTGGGAAGTAGAAGGGGATGGAGTAACTTCATTTGGGTTGTAGGCTTCATTCTTAGAGCCTCTGGAGCCACCATGGCATTTATTGTCACCATAGAGTAAGACTTCCAGTGTGTGACTAGAGTCCTGCTACCTTTACTGGCATTGACCCCAGCTGGTGTCCAAGCTCAGTGGCAGCCACTTGCCAGCTATGGGACTTTGAAGGTTTCGCTTCTTTGTACCATTGTTTTCTCATCTCTTAAGTGGGCAATTAAAGAGCCCTTCCCAGGGAGTATATGGGCCATCTGCCCTGTCAAGCCCCCAGCTCTGAGCCCAGCAGGAAAGCACTATAAATACTAGAAATTCTTCTGCTGCTGAAACTAGGGCTTGTTTGCACTGGGCACACTGTCTTACTTTGGTTTCTGCTGTTTTGGGTCAAAACCACATTGGAGTGGAAAGGGTCTATTTCATCTTACATCTTATGGTCCATCACTGAGGGAAGTCAGGGCAGGAACTGAAACAGACTATGGAGGAGCGCTGCTCACTGGTTTGCTGGCCTGGGCTTGCTTAGCCTGCTTCCTTATATGACCCAGAAACACCTCCTTATGAGCAGCACTGCCTACAGGTAACCTGGGTCCTCCCACCTCAAATGGTAATCAAGAAAATGCTCCTACGCACTTGTCCACAACCCCATCGTCTGATGGAGGCAGTTCTTTTGACCAGCCCAGTCTGATGGAGGCAGTTCTTTTGACCAGCCCAGTCTGATGGAGGCGGCAGTTCTTTTGACCAGCCCAGTCTGATGGAGGCAGTTCTTTTGACCAGCCCAGTCTGATGGAGGCAGTTCTTTTGACCAGCCCAGTCTGATGGAGGCAGTTCTTTTGACCAGCCCAGTCTGATGGAGGCAGTTCTTTTGACCAGCCCAGTCTGATGGAGGCAGTTCTTTTGACCAGCCCAGTCTGATGGAGGCAGTTCTTTTGACATCTCCTCTTTCCAGGTGTGTCTAGGTTTGTGTCCGGTTGATGAAATATAATCAGTGCAGACACTGTTGATAGCATCCTGCTATGCACACAGACATCCACTGGGTGTTTTAGCAGACCAGGTACCAGTTCTAAAAGCAAGACGCTCAAGTCTGCATCCTAGAGACCTCTGGCCTTCCTCTATTCCAGAGCTCCGCCATCCTCATCCATCTCATCCCTAGAACTCTCCACCCTTAGCCTTAAACAGAGCAGAAAGAGCCAGATTCAAAGCCAGAAAAGCTCAGTGCAGCCATCCCTGCCTGGTACCATCTGAGATGGGATGGGATGATCCCATAGGAAGGGAATGGGATGGGAAGGAAACAGTCACGTGAGGTGGGGTTGTGCAGTAATAAACCTCTGAGGAGCAGGTTTGCCGCTCTGTGTGCGATGGGCATTGTCCTAGGTGGGAACCTCTGGTGGGTCCTTCTTTTAAGCATGTGTGTTTCATTTTTAATTATGTGCATATGTGCATGTCTGTGTGGGTGTGTGCACATATTAAACACTGTCAGACTTTGGGGAGTCACATGAGCAGGAACAGAAATGTTGGCCTAAGTGTTGTCCCGATGAGACTTCTTTGAAAAGGCTCATACCCTCATAGGTGAGGTTTGTGGCTTGTAGGAAATTATTTATAGTACAGGCTTGCCTTGTGGTCATAGAGTGCTGTTTGTTGTCTGTGGTGGCCCTGTAGAGAGATGGCAACGGTGGCTCGAGGACTCTGACATGGGTCAGAGGACTTTGGTCTTAGCCCCTTCTCTGTCTAGCCATGTGGCCGAGGGGTGGGGGTCGGGGTGGGGGCAGGCTGCTTCTTAGTGTCTCAGGGTTATGTTAAAAATGGGGCCATTAGGAGCAGAAGATATGGCTCAGTGGTTAAGGGCACTGACTGTCCAGCCAGAGGACCTGGGTTCAAATCCCAGCACCTACATGGCAGCTTACAACTGTCTATAACTCCAAGATCTGACACTCTCATATAGACATACATGCAGGCAAAACACCATTGCACATTAAAAAAAGGTAAATGTATTTTTAAAAAATTGTAATGAGGCCATTAATATCTTTCCCACTCCTTAACAATTGTGACAATGACGGCACTCATAAACACAGTACTGTGAATGAAGACCTTGGGCGTATCATTTGCTCTGGACCTGCCTCCACATTTGTAAAACAGATATAACGGAACCCATCCTGTTGATTTCATGGTTATAAGCTTGAAATAAAACCACATGGCCATGCTTTGTAGACATGTACACACTGTTTATTATTAATGCTGTATCAGACTGTTAGTCTAAGACAGGGCTTCATGAAGGTTGACACGGCAGGATGAGGAGACAATCGGAAAGAAAGAGGAGAAAAGGGATGTTTGTAGTCAACGTCAGCGGCCTTTTTAAACGCTCTGTCCCTTTGTCCCTTCACTTGTCTCTGGCTGCTGTGACCAGTCCTCCCTGTCCTTCTCTCCCTCCAAGAGAGGCATCCTTCGCATCTCCCTTGGCCTTCGGCCTCCAGCTTAACCCCAGGGGTTGTTTGGGCAGTACCGCCTGTGAGCTGTAGAATCTCTGGAAAGAGACATGGGATTGCGACCGGAGAGTCAGAATGTGATCAGGTTGGTGAAAGTTGTCTCCCAGGGCAAATGTGTGGTCCTAAGGGAGAAGAGCTTTATTTCTGGGTGCTTCTGGTGTCGTCTTTCAATGGGACGAGGCTCTGGAGAGGCGGTTAGTTCTGAACTGGTTCTAAGAAACAGCCAGGTTTTGCTAGAAGGCAGGAGGAAAGCAGATAGGACATGCTGGGAGCAGATAAGTCATGCTGGGTAGGCAGGGAGAGCTCTACCCGTCTGCAACCCTACAGACTCTGCTAGGCAGGGAGAGCTCCACTGGTCTGCGAGCCTATAGACTCTATAGGGCAAAGATGGAGGGGGCAGCTTGCCTTCACCTGCTTTCTCGGAGCTTCACTCCTCTCAGTAGTTCAGGCCTGTCCCTTCTGCTAGCTGCCAGATGGTCACAGGTTTAAACCCATGGGTAGCAGTTACAGATGCAATGTGACATCCCTTCTACCCAGCTCCTCTATTGTTCTTGGTGGCCCTTCCTTCATCTCCCACCCACACTGAACTGCCATCATTTCTGTACTTGACTTCTCTCACCAGCCAGTAGTTATCCACCAACTCTTCCTCGCTCCTTGCCGGCATCCTCTTCCCCGCAAGTCCCAGTGGAACACAGACTCCTCTCATCTGTGGGCTACACAGAGCAGCATCCTCCTTTGGGCTATAAAACCTGTCTAGATCCCAGTGCCCTTGGTGACCCACCCTTGGAGCCCACCTAGGGGAAACCTGTTGGTCCTATTTGATGGGAGTGTGATCCCCACTCCTCTTAAAGAAACTTCTTAGCAAGCTGTGTGTGGCAGCACATGCCTTTAGTCCCAGCTTGCGACAAGTAAAAGCAAGAAGATCCATATGTGTTTGAGGCCAGCCTGGTCTACAGAGTGAGTTCCAGGACAGCCAGTGCTATTTAGAGAGAGACCTTGTCTCAGGCTATGGAGAGAGAATTTGTCTCAAAATATATATATATATATATATATAGATAGATAAAGAATCATGCCTGGTCAGGGTCCACGGGGGGGGGGGTCCCAGAGAGAGCTGATAACTCTGTTCCCAACCCGCTTCCCGCTTCCTCCTGAACCCCATGCCTACCAGGGTCTACTCCATTCATTTTCCAACAAGCATAAACAAATTAGATTTCCACGATTCCCTGGAGGCCACCGGAGCCACTTCACAGAGGTCTAGGAATACGTTAGCTGCAGAACTTAGAAAAGCTCCGCACAGGGCTGTGTAAATGTTGGAAGCCCTAGCCCCAGGTCCCGGCTCACACCCAGGCAGTTTCTTCCTGCCCCTTCTCGGCCCTCCTCTCTCTCCCCCTCTTCCTCCTCGGAACCAGGATGTTTTGCCTTGCCTCTTCATTGTTTCACTAACCTGGCAGGTCTCCTTTGGTGGAGCCCTGCCACAGCTTCCTCTCTGGGTGTGAGCTAACACAGGGAAGCACACAGGAGCAGAGGCCTGCTCTCGCCCTGTGCCTTCCTCAGCTCTTGGACAGGCATGGCACAGGCTGCCAGACTCGGCGTCCTTCCAGGGGTCCCCCTTGGCTGAGGAGCCTCTGCCAGCAGCCTTTGCATGTGCTTTTCAAAGGATGAGAGGGGCAGAGAAAATGCAAGGTCGGGTGCCCTTCCAAAACAAGGTAGACTACCCATTGCAGAAAGCTTTTATGTGTTCTTATCTAACTGAGTGGGAGTCTTCCGGCCTCGATCCCAAGACTTTCTCTTGAGGACACACGCGTGTTCTCTCTCTCTCTCGCGCACACACACACACACACACACACACACACACACACACACACACAGAATCCCATGAGTTATTTTTCTCCTGCCTGAGTAGGCTACTTCCCTCCATCGTGATCCTCAAGGGCCCCTCCTGGCCAGTTCTGTTTCTGGGAGGCTGACCCTAGTCTTACAACTCCAGGCTAGTCCTCGTCCTAGCCTGACTGAGTTCAGATCTCCAGATCTGTCTCTTCCTGAGAGGAAAGGACACGGCAGTGAACAGCTGACAAAGACTGGCTCTCACGGGCAGCGAGGGTGGTGTGCCTTGTCAACTTGACACTCTTCGTCAATAGAGCCTGCCCCAAGGGACTTTAAAAATAAAAAATCATCCTCAGACCTACATCCAAAGGCTCTGTGATGTGTGTGATTTTTTTCTTAGGGCTTCTCCTTTTAAGATAAGAACAAGGAACGAAACAAAGGTTCCTGGGAGTCCTGGACTGTCCACATTGACGGCTGAGTCTTTTGTTCACACAAAATCATTTGGCTCCCAAATGTCCTCCACCCAAAATCATTACATCCGCAGCAGCAGTTCAAAACACAGCCTGGAGTGGCCGTGCAGGCCTTTCTGGGGAGATTGCAACCACTTTCACACACATACACACACACACATCCAGGTTCCTGCCTGCCCCGAGAGTATCCCACCCCTGGCCATCCTGTCTGAAATCCCCCTCATTTGAAGAGTTCCTGGGAAGGGGAAGGCCAGGAGACTCCTCCTGGGGAGGGCCTCGGCAGCTCTGAGCAGAAGGAGGGCTTTCCAGCCCCAGGTTTTGCCTTGCAAACTCCCAGGGGCACCAGCTCTGCTTCGCTGAGCTTCTCACACCCCAGAGGGACACAGCTGACTTATTTACACAGCTCAGCCCTTACAGCAGCTCTCCCTGTCTGACTCATCCTTGTAGCCTATGGCTGGTGTTCAGTAAAAATATATGTTCTGGTTTTCAATGCTGCTAAATATACCCATCATAAAAGTTACCGCTTTGACCATTTCCAAGTTCCAGTCAACAATCACAATGTGATTGCACCCGTCACATTCATCTGCGGAAACCTCTCATCCTAAACAGAAACTCTTAAGTAATCGTCCCTGGCCTCAAGCCCCAAGTAACCTCTGGCCCGCTTTCTGTCTCCATGAAGTTTTCATTCCAAGTACTTCACGAGTGGAACCATACAGGGTTGGTCCTCTCGTGTCTGGCTCAGTTTGCTTACACATATTGGTAGCTGTAGGATATCCATTGTCTGCATATACCACATCCTGTTAACCCTCTCCTCCACTGCCTGCTTTCATCTCTGACTTGCTGTGGATACTGCTGCTGTGAACGGGTGTCAGTTATCTGTTCGGGTCTCCGCTGTCCGTCCGATGAGGTAGAGACCCAGAAGTGGGATTGCTGGAGACCATATTGCTAACTCTGTGTTGTCTAAGTTTTGCAGGGACTGCCTCACTGTTTCCACGGCGGCTGAACCATGTTTACATTCCTGCTGGCAGCACATATACTAAACTCCAGTCCGTCTGCATCTTCCTAGCCCTTGCTGCCCCCACCCCCATAGTAGTAGCCGTCCCTATGGGAGTTAGAACCGTTAGTTTGAATCCATACGTGCAACTCGCTGGCTAGACAGTGGATTTAGAACTATAATTCTCCCTCTTGTTCCTCTGTCCTGTCATCCAAAGCTAAGACTTAATTCGTTACAGTGATTCCTAGAGGACCTCGTCACCTTTAGAGAGGACTAGGGAGACGCCAATGCTAACCTAGCCACTGGCCAGAATGATTAGCACAAAGCTGTAGCAAGCTGGGAGTGGTGGCGCATGCCTTTAATCCCAGCACTTGGGAGGCAGAGGCAGGCGGATTTCTGAGTTTGAGGTGAGCCTGGTCTACAAAGTGAGTTCCAGGACAGCCAGGGCTACACAGAGAAACCCTGTGTCGAAAGAAAAAAAAAAAAAAAAAAAAACCAAAGCTGTAGCAAGTGACTTGGACACACACTGTCAATTAATTCAGGAGGAGCTGTCTAGGCTTCTCTTCTGGGCACCCACTAGTTTTATTGGCGATTAATTGGGAAAGACACCAGACATAAAGGTGTGGACTTGTAGCCTCTGATCTGCCACCATTTTCAGCGTTAACCTGCCTGGTGACTTCAGGGCTGTGCCTCAGTTTCCCCTTCTATTAAAGAGGGAAGAATTACCCTCGTGACTGCCTACTCAGAATGTAAGGATCTAGAAGGACAATTTAGGCCCCTTGAATTCTCCTGTATAAAGTGCTTTAGGTTAGGGAAATGTGTGGGATTCTTAATTGGCTCTCTTGGGATAAAAGCATAATTTCATTCTTGTGGGAAGGACCTGTGAGCTCTATGTTCTGCCTCTCTTCCGTAGGTGGCAATCCACAGGCTAAAAGAACCGAAAAGGGAGAGGAAAAGATTTCCCTCTTCCTTAAGACTTTTCTCTCCTCCCTATGTGAGCACTCCAATTTTAGGAACAATATTACAATTACAGAGAAACTCAATCATAAGCATGATACCCCATAGGTGCCAGGTGCCAGACAAAAGCTCTAAGGGGGCTTTTCAAGTTCAGGATCTGGGGGGCAGTGGGGTGCTCCAATGAGAGAGAAGCAGGGTTGGAGAAGTTCCAGGGCTGGGGATGAGGGCCATATGGCTGCAGAAGGTCCCAGGACCTTCATCCTTCTCCAATAGACTAAGTGGCCATTCTGCAGGACTGGTGCTGGTGGACCCCTGGGACCCTTCAGCTTATACCATCTTCCTCTTCCAAGGCCCTGAAATTACATCCTTGTCGTCTGTGTCCCTGCCGCTGGCAGACTGAAATCCTTTAAATCAGACCTGATCCTCAGTTCCACCTACATCCCCCATCTGCCATCCTTCTTTTTTTATCATTGATACTAGGCATTAGCCAGATGTTTGCTGTTGGAAGTCAAAACATCTCCTCAGCTTCACGTGTTGGAAGCAGACTTTTCGAGTTCCCCCGAAACTCATTCGAAACTCATTCTCCGTGCCCATGCCACTCTCTATTGCAGTTCCTTTCAGCATCCGTTGACATCATCTCTGCTGGAAAGCTGGTTTAGACATCCTCTTGCTCAGTCTCCTAGAGACTAATCTACAGCTGTTGGCACAGCAAGTCTGGTTTCAAAGCCCTTGCAATAAGACACATTTCCCTCCTCTTAGAGAGAAACAAAGTTGCCTTAAACCTGAAGTTTGAAAGCCAGAGGGATGGTTTTTTGTTTGGTTGGTTGGTTGGTTTGGTTTGCCGCCCCCCCCCCCCCCTTCAGCTCTACCAGCCAATGACCTGCAACCTCATGGAATACACTGGAGAAATAAAGGGCTTATCCTTCAACTCTGCCTTCTAAACACAAGATGATGCCAGGCTGCACTTGACGTTTGGCCTTCTGTAGGGCTGGATGGTGAGGGTAGGGGTGAGATCTCCAGGGGGAATCGGATTGTTTGGATACCGTTGCTGCTCAGGAGCAAGGCTAGCTTAACACACACACACACACTCATTCACTGGGATGCGGAAGGTGGCTGAGATGGGGCTGGGGATTGGAAGAGTTGCTGCTGAAGCAGCTGCTAATTAGGAAATCCGATTCCAGGCTGTGCCAGCTTCCCTCATGAACACCCGTTCCCACACAGATGTTTTAGAACATTAAGATGCTATAGAAATGGAAATTGTCAACTTGGGGGGTAAATATCCAAGCAAAGCAGTGTGACTTTCTTGTTAATTTAGTCTCCGTTCGTTCGTAGTACAGGGGAGAGTTTTGGACTGACACGGGGCTGAGCCCAGAAGGATTGCATTCTTGTTTAAGGGTGGCTGAGAGTGCAGACAGGCCAGCTCCAGCGGTTGGTGTGGCTCTTGTGGCTTTTGTGGCTCCATGGTCATGGGTTTGAATGATTGTCTCTGACAGAGAAGCTGGGTTGGAAAGGTGAATGGGGTAGCTTTGGCAGAGGCCACCTCTGCTCCTAAAGTGGGAAAAGCTAGAACCTAAGGCACAAAGAGACACTCAATAACTTCTTACCGATCTAGGCAATTACTAACCACAGCCAGCAGGTCTCAGGCCACCAGGAGTAGCAGTTCTGTCCTAAGGTGTACCTTGTCTCTGGATGCTCTGGAGAGATGCCCATTGGTCTCTTCTCTATGGCTGGTTCACTAGTTATGTCTACGGCTGACATCAATGGAAGCTGGGCATTGGGACCAAGCAGCCCACCCTCAAGTTATGTCATGAGGCCTTTGGCTGTGGCGTCACAAGCCACGCGCATGTTTATGTTTTATAAATGTCACTGGGGCCCCAGCTCACACCACTGCTTATGAGTCTCCTAAACCAACTTTGTATTTAACGGCTACAGCTCACCTACCAAGGGGACCGTGTAGGGTTCAGTTGAAGTCATTACAAAATGACTTTTCCAGATCTCCAGTCTCTGTGTCAAGATACCAGATGTGTTAGTTGCTTTTCTGTTGCTCTGAGAAGACACCAGGACTGAGACAACTTAGAGAAGAAAGAATTGGTCTCAGCTTGCAGGCTGGACGGTTAGAGTCCGTAATGGTGGAGTCAGCATGGTGGCAGGTAGCAGGCATGGCGGCAGGAACAGGGAGCTGAGAACTCACATCCTTTGCTGTGAGCACAAAACAGAGCAAACTGGAAATGCCAAGAGAATTTGAGCTTTGAAAGCCTGCCCCCGTGATGTACCTCCTCCAGCAAGGCTGTGCCTCCTAAACCTCCCCAGACAGCTCCGTTCCCTGGGAACCAAGTGTTAAAACTGGGGAGCCTGGGAGGCTACATCGTGAGACCCAGACTGGACTAGGCTACCAGCATGCTGTGTCTTAGCCCTCCTCCGTTAGCTTCTATTTTTAATAAGCCTACATATGCTTTAAAGATGGAATGAATTTTCACAAAGCTGTAGTGAAACTTCTGACCACTGTTAGTTGATATCATTTATAATTTTGTCCCTACCTATTAACTTTATTTTGTTTTCCAGTGATGCCCACTAATTTCTCTCTACAGAAATGTTATGTCCTTCCAAGGTCTACCAGGGTGGGCGTGACACATTCTAATTATGCTTAGGGTTATCGTGAGGTCCTGTCAATGGAGTTACCCTTCGGCACCAGTGAGTCTGATCCTGCCCTGCATGCTCTTGTTAGCTAAGGTTTATTCTACTGTAATAATCTCATTAATTAAAAACTCACTGTTTCTGTAGATGCACACACATGTTTCCCTTGCCTGTTGAATCGCCTTTCTTCTGATGTCTAGGGTTGCTTTCTTGTTTGAAATCAAACCTCGGTCACTTCTTTTAGGGTTAAGTCTTAAACCTGTGACAATTGGCTGACATTAACATATCAAAGCTGAAATTGGCCATCAGGTTCTCCCAGCATCCCTCAGTCTCCCTACCTATTACAGGCTATGGCTGGCATACCCTGCCCCTTACTTGAACTATCCAGCCCAGGGGCTTGGCTGCCCTCCCCCGCCCCTCCAGCTGCTTTTCTCTATATAATATAGCTATTTTGGTTACCTGGTTCTTTTGGTCCTTTTACCTCTTGGCCAGTCTCTTGGCTCAGGCCACGCCTCTTGATGGGCAGTTCCTCCCACTCTTTCCTCACGTGGCCAGCTCAGTCTGCCATGTTCACTCTGGACTCTCCCGGATGGCTCTGCCTCTGTCTGTGTGATGTCTCTCCCTTACATCTATAATAGAAACATCAACCCCTTAGGAGCTCTGGGCTCCTTCTTTCTCTTTTTCACTCAGGATGGAGGGCACTTAGCTCGCCTTTGAGTGAGAATCATTTTACTTGATTCTTTCATGGTACTTCTGAAAGATGGTTTTGCTCCAGATGTGATTCCAGCTGCTCTCTTAGCACATTGCAAAGGCTGCTCTACTGTCTTTACTTTGATTTCCTTTGTAGCTGGTTTACCTCTATTTGCTGTTTTTCTTCTGACGAAGACTTCTGTGAGTTTCTACAGGTTCATTATGATACACACACACACACACACACACACACACCCCAGGATTTTGTTAGAATTCCTTAGCTTACAGATCTGTGCTTTTCATTGGTTCTGGACATTTCTCTGCCATTATCTCTGTGAATATTGGCCTTTGGCTTGACCCCTCTCCTCCCACAGAACTCTGTTTAGAAGCTGGAGACATGGCTCAAAGGTTAAGAGAAATTGGTGCTCTTTCAGGGGACCTGAATTTGGTCCTCAGCACCTTTGATGGGCAGCTTACAGCTACCTGTAACTCCAGCTCCAGGGGAGCCTATATATTCTTCTAGTTTCTAGGGATACCCACCCACTCACACATCCCCACATAAAAAATAAATTTCAGTTCAATATGTGTTCAGCTTTTTTTTCCCCTAATTCGCTAAACTTCTGTTTATAGTTTCTGTATTTTTACCCGGTTCTTAGCATTTTCTCTCTCTTCCTTTTTAAGATTATGTGTGTGTGCCTGTGTATCTGTTTAGGGGTGTGTGCCTGTAAGTTCAGGTATCCATTAATATACACATCTTCTTCAGTGATTCTAGTCCTGGAAATCTTATCTGTTCATGAATGTTTTGTTCCTGGCTCATTTGCAATTTTTATTGTTGTTTTTGTTGTTGTTTTTCTGCAGTATGTTATTAGAGGTTTTTGTTTGTTTTTAATCAGTAAATGACAGGAATGGCTTTGAAGGTATGTCCATATAGAATGTTTGCGTGGATTTGCCTGGTTCCCCAAGGCACTGTCAGGTCCACTCCTTGTCTCCCCGTTATTCACTGATGTGTGAATGCCAGCGATCTTTAAATCACCTTTTAGATCATCTTTAGATCTCTAGCTCACCTTTAAAAGATGCGGTCTTCTTCAGTGTATGCACAGGGCTTAGCACCACTCTCCAGGACACCTGAATCATACAGGGAATGTGCATCTGTGCTGCTCACTCAGCCAAGATTAGCTTTGTGGTTACAGCCTTTATGGTGAGGTTGCTTTTAGCTTTCGGCTTAAACCAAGATTGACTGGCTGGGCTTCCTCGAAGTCCCTCTGTGGGTTCGTTTCCATTTGCCTTTTGTCCAGGGTCGAGTCCTTCCGATTCCAACCTGGTACAGTGGTTCCCTTTGAGCCTCCTTGAGAGTTCACGCGTTCTACCACTGTCAGCCCTGCCTTCCTCGAAAGGTTGAGATGTTGAATGGATGTCGGCTTCAGTCCTTGCTCGCCTGCCTCTGTTCCTAGGCTTGGCTGGGTTTGGGCCTCAAAGGATTTGATTCTTTCCTGATGCATCAGCTAAGAAGTACATTTGGGATATATATATATATATATATAGATGTATATATATATATATATACATCTATGTATATATATGTGTTTTATATAAATATATATAAAACATCTATTTTATTCAGGATTTTTAGCTGTTGATCGTGGCCAGATTATTGAGGACACCACAGGAGACTATCCCGCAGGGGACTATTGTCAACCATGTAGTTTTATTTATAGAGTGCATTTTTTCCATTCTTACATCTTTAGTCTGCCCTCGGGGAGATAGCATGGTTGCGTGTGAGCAGTGCTTTGCCAGTGGCCACTCTTCCTACAGTGAATTCCTTCAGCCGACAGGGGTCTGGGATCTCCACTCCTGACCTCTGAAGAAGGGGCTATCACTGCCTTCTCCTGCGCCAGCCACACTTGGGCCTCCTCTTCCTTTTTTATAAGGCTCTAATGGAGCTAAGGTTACCACCTTCCTTTTGTCTCTGGCTTCCCAGCCTTGGGGCATCACTCTCTCTGCCTTTCTGTAAGTCCTTTTTTTTTTTTCTTCTGATTTCCTTTGAGAGTAATTTTTCTTATTGTGTCCCAATTAACCAAAAGGGTAGAGATAGCATCCTTACACCTCTGTGCTTTTTCAGTCCTCTGCAGCAGCCCAGGAAGAAGAAGACAAGCATACCCGGTGGGTGGCTGCATTCATAACCTTAGAGACTTTGTGGTCACCTCTGGCAGCACCCTCCAGCTCGTAGCCTGTCAGCAAGCTGCGCCCCCAGAGGAGCCCAGAGGCCCTAGTGATTTCCCCGCCCCTCCAGGAAGCCTCTGCTAATTATCACCTCCAGGAAAGAGAGTCAAGCCATGAAAACAGTAATTCTCAGGGGACCGGGAAAGGAAATAACTCCCTTAGAAAGTTCTCAGAATCTCAGAGGGCAGTTTGTGTCATCACCACCCGACCCACCTCAAATAATCCAGTCGCTAGCCACTGCCTTGTAGGTGGCCAATGCAGTTTAGTGAGGTAGCTGCAGCCACGCCCGACCGTAGTTATTGAACCCTTAAAACATGGCCAGTAAAGGACTGGGGGGATAGCTCAGTGGTTAAGAGCACTGGCTACTTTTCCAGATGACCTGGGTTTGATTCCCAGCACCTACCAGTGCCTTCTTCTGGTCTCTGAGGGCACCAGACATGAAAGTGATGCAGACATACACTCAGGCAAAACCCACACATGTAAAGGGGTAGGAAACAGTAAAATATTAACTGGACTTCAAGTTCAGTACAAAAAAATATAATTACCATTATGATACTTCAAGTTTATATTGAAATGATATTTTGAATATGTTGAATAGAATAACATTTCATTTTTTATTTTATATATATATATATTTAAAGTGGCAACAAAGTTGGTTTTATGGGTTGTGGGTTTTGCTCACTTTATCTTCTGGGCAATAGTAATCTAAAAGATAACTTGTTCCTTTTTTTCCCTGTTTGTTCTATTTAGATGCAATGATAGTTCTGCCTGCCTGCAATCTCTGCTTATCAGATGCTTTGACATTTTTTGCCCGGGCATATAAAGATAGAAGTGACTTCATTCACTCCCCACTGAGAATTTTCCATGGTGCCACAGCCTGCAAGCCCAAGCACAAAGAGAAATATTCTCAAATCAGGAAAATAAAAATGGGAGGCAGGGAGCGGGGCGGTGGTGGCGCACACCTTTGATCCCAGCACTTGGGAGGCAGAGGCAGGCGGATTTCTGAGTTCGAGGCCAGCCTGGTCTACAGAGTGAGTTCCAGGACAGCCAGGGCTACACAGAGAAACCCTGTCTCGAAAAAAAAAGGGGGGGTAGCAGTTATAAAGATTTAATTTTTCAATTTGTGTGTGCGTGTACGTGTGCATGTGTGTGCATATATGCAATGCAAGTGTGTGCAGGTGCCCTCAGAGACCAAAAGAGGGGGCCCGAGTCCCTGGAGCCGCAGGTGTTGTGAGCCACTGGATGTGGGTGCTGGGCTGGACTCTCTGTAGGAGCAAAGAGTGCTCCTTAGTGAGGCGCCATCACCTTAACCCCTAAATGGAATTTGTAAGCAGTCACTCGGTCAGCAATAATCATTTTGGGGTGCTGAAGATTTCTTCGGGTTTGCTTTTCAAAAGCCATTGAGTTTTCAGTGACGTGCTTGTTATTTCAGCCTCTGCAAGGAACCGTTGGCTGGAAAGTAACCACCCTGAACCCCACATAAGATACAGTCCCTCTTATCAGAGTCAAGAGGACCATTCAGGTTCCAGAAAGGGAGTGACAGCTCAGACTGCCAGAATGAGCCACAGTTCCTCAGAAGGCCCAGAAAACCCCCGTCTCCTCCCTGAGACAAGTGCTGAGTGGAGCAACATGGCTTCCTCCCACAGAGCAGACATCGTTGGTCTGTGCCGTGGACCCTCTCCTGAGATCACCACGGCGCCAACCGCCCACAGCAGCTTGTTGTGTGAGTGTGTGTCTTGATGCTCATTCATGTATGTCCAGTCCTTGAAAACAAACTCTCTGCCCCATCACACACACACACATCCAAAGCAACTGTGTCCATGTAGAGGCTCTGCATTGGGGTGCATGAGGCAAGTCCTCCTCAGAGCCCCTCTTGTAAAGTCAGACCAGGGAGGAAGGTGCAGATTTGTTGAACATACTGGTTTGTCCTTTGACATCTATACTCCATGGCAGCCTAAATCCTCACCTCCAGCCTCCTGCCCAGGATCCTGCCACACAGTCATGTGTCTCAGGGGCGGTGGGAAAGGAAGGCTTTGTTTGTGTTGATGGAGTTTGAGTGGTTCTTGCTGCTTCAGTCTGCACAGTCCGTAGCTTAGGACTTCAGCAGAGGACTTGCAGTTCTCTGAGTGCAGCTCAACCCAAGAAGGACAAGACAAGAAATGTAGTGCTAATCAGGCACACCCCTACGTAGCAACAAGCCCGCTCTCCCAGTCCTTCCAGCAGCCTGGTGAGGTCCCGGTCATTCTTGCTCTGAGGCTTTGGAAACTGAAGCTCCCCACCGAGAATTTCCCCCAAGGAGAATAGTGGGCAGACTAGTCAACCCAGGGTATGGAAGCAGGCGGCAGGGTTCCAAGTGCGGAAAGCCCAAGTCTGTATGTTGGTGAGCGAGCACTACAGCTGAGGAACGGCATGCCTAGAGTGAGCAGTGATGTAAGGACAGAAAAACACGTGGCTTCCTGTGGGGCATCCGTGCCAGCATCCTCACCGGGAGAGTACAGAGCAGTGGGCGGACAGCACTATGGGTGCGGGGTAGGCATAGGATATTTGCAAGCCAGGCAGTTTTTACCTGATGTGGTGGGAAGACTAACTGAAGGGTTTTTGCACAGTGGAGTGATAGTGTTAACAGTCTGAGGGAGGTGCCATCTGGCAGCCAGCCTGTAAGGTGTCTGATATGGGAGTAAAAGAGGACCTGAAGTGAGTTGAACTATCAGGTAGACATCTAGACAGTGGGTGCTGGCTGACCAGGTGACTAAGAGCGGAAGAATAGCTCAGCAGAGAGTCTTCACAAAGGGAGGGCAGGAGACCTTGCGCCTAACAGGCATAGAGCCCTGGATTCAGTCCCCAGCACCATATAAAACACCGTGCATTCCCAGAATTCAGAAGGTGGAGGAGGCAGGAGAATCAGTAGTTCAAGATTGGGCTGGAGAGCCGGGCGGTGGTGGCGCACGCCTTTAATCCCAGCACTTGGGAGGCAGAGGCAGGCGGATTTCTGAGTTCAAGGCCAGCCTGGTCTACAGAGTGAGTTCCAGGACAGCCAGGACTACACAGAGAAACCCTGTCTCAAAAAAACAAAAAACAAAAAAAACAAAACAAACAAAAAAGATTGGGCTGGAGAGATGGCTCAGCCGCTAAAGTCACTTTCCCAGAGGAGCCATCTTCAGTTCACAGCACCCACACTGAATGTCTCAAAGCCACAGTAACTTAGCTCCAGGGGAGTCAATGCCTCTTCCGGCTTCCATAGGCACACACATGCATACTCGAGTATACATACATAAACACACACACACATAAATAAATCTTTTTAAAAAAATTCTTAAAAGTCATCCTTGAGCCGGGCGGTGGTGGCGCACGCCTTTAATCCTAGCACTTGGGAGGCAGAGGCAGGTGGATTTCTGAGTTCGAGGCCAGCCTGGTCTACAAAGTGAGTTCCAGGACAGCCAGAGCTATACAGAGAAACCCTGTCTCGAAAAACCAAAAAAAAAAAAAAAAAAAAAGTCATCCTTGAACTGAACCACCGACCAAAGAGCATACACGGGCTGGACCTACGCCTCCCCTGCACATAGGTAGCAGATGTGCAGCTTGGTCTTCACGTGGGTTCCAAACAACTGGAACAGGGGCTATCATCCCAAAAGCAGTTGCCTGTATGTGGGCTATGTTCTTCTAACTGCCTTGTCTGGCGTCAGGGAGAGGGGAAGCCCATAGCCTCCCAGAGACTTGAAGTACCAGGGTGAGGGGTATACCCAGGGGGCACCCACCCACTCAGAGAGGAAGGGGAAGGGACATGGGGGAAGGATTGTAGGAGTGGGTGACCAGGTGAGGAGCGGTAAATAGAAAAAAAAATTTAAAGGTTATCTTTGAGTTTGAGGCCAGGCTATACTACATGAGACCCCCACCTCAAAAATTAAAGTAAAAATAAAGATCCTTAAGCCAGGTACAATGGCATGTGCCTTTAATCCCAGCTGTGAAGAAGCAGTCAGGATCTGAGGTCCAGGCTGGCCGAGTCTACAGAGTGCGTTCTGGGACAGCCAGGGCTACGCAGTGAGATCCTATCTCAAAAAACCAAAACAAGTAAAACAGAAAAAGATTCCTATCAAAAGAAGGAAGGTGGAGAGCTGGTAGGGACCTCAGGCAGAGGCTGAAGCCATCGAAGGTGACTCTCTGGTTTCATACTCTGTGACTGTCTAGGGGAACTCCGTTCCGTAGGGGAAGGCATGAAGGCATTTTATGTTCCAGCCATTCATGAAGGCTGTAGAGCTCAGAAGCCCTACAGTGATACTCTCTGGTTTGGCTCATTGTCCAGTGTTGGGAATTCTGCATGTTTTGAATTCTGGTACTTCCTGGCGCACCTCATGAAGGTGAGGAATAAGTCCTCATGATCCAAGGCTGATCTCTAAATTGTAGAACAGTGGTTCTCAACCTTCCTAATGCTGTGACCCTCTACCACAGTTCGTCACGTTGTGGTGACCCCAACCATAAAATTATTTTTGTTGTTCCTTCATAACTGTAATTTTGCTACTATTATCAATTGTAATGTAAATATCTGTTTTCTGATAGCCTGAGGTGACCCCTGTGAAAGCATTGTTTGACGCCTCCAAAGAGGTCGAGACCTAGAGATTAATAACCACCCCAAAATAGTCTGAGGCTTGGCAACAGCTGACTCCATTACTGATAATCTTTTCCCTGAGGGCCGATCATGGGTGAGGTCAAAAGGCAATCTTTGGAGGCCAGCCTGGTCTACAGAGTGAGGATAGCCAGGGCTATACAGCGAAACCCTGTCTCGAAAAAAAATAAAACCAAATCAAACCAAACCAAACCAAACAAAACAAAAAAGACAATCTTTGGTTGGTGGTCTCTCTTGCAGTTCCCTAGTTTCCTAGGATGGGTAGTTCTTCCTGCCTTCTCCACACATCTGTGTATTTCATGAACTCTGAGTCTGAGCCCACTAGAGAGAACGCGCCATTTGGAAGGCCCGCTGGTAGGATTTTAACTGTTGTCGTCTGCTTTCAGCCTTGGAGAGCCTTCCTGAGTCACCCAGCAGTTCCAGGTCACAAAGAAGAATCACATCTTCTCAAACAGAGAGTGGGACATCCCTAGGCTTCCTGGAGAGGACGAGGGAGCTCCCAGAAGAAGGGACTGTGCACACGCAAGTGGCTGGCACCTGGGCTTCCCGCCAAGCCTCCCATCCTGCTCTGGAACCTGGGGAGTCAACTGTGCTCTCCCAGAAGAGAAATTCATCCAGCCAGGAACACTCAGGGCCACCATTCTCCTGGACTCAGAGTCACCCTCCTCCCTCAGACCACCCATCATGTGAGTACTCCTGTCCCCAGCTGAACCCTCCAATCTCAAAATAACCCCCAAGTGGCTGTGTATAGCCAGGTGGCTAAGTGCTGTGCCAGGCTAGGGGGCAACAATAAGCAAATAAGGATGATTTAAAAGCCACCCCTTCAGTGCCAAGTGCTTTGGGTTAGAAGTACAATAAATGCAGCTTATCTCAGTATTGAGCTTCTCACTTAAAATATGGAGGAAAATATCAGCTGGTCTGGTGGCTGCTGTGTCCCCGCCTCCTGTCTCCCCCTTTTCCTTTTCTCCCTCTCTCTCTCTACACACACACACAACAAAGATTACGTGTGTCTGCGGTGTGCTTATAAGAGAGGCTGTGTGCCAGGGGGCTTGAATAAAAGGTGAGCCAGACACCATTGCACCGTCTGATTAGCGCTTTTGAATCTTGTTTATTTTTGCAAAAGCAGTTTCTTTGATGGCCGAGAAAATAGGTGCGTGCCTGTTTTCCCGGCTTTGATTCAAAAGCTCACACAGTACAGGTGTTTGTGTGGCTTTTGTTAGGCCCTGTGGTTGTAGAGAACTGTCTTGTCCCATTCTGCCATGCCACTTCCGACGCACCAGCCCCAGCTAAGCTACTCTAAGCCACTCTTGTTTCTTCTGAGCCACTATATCACTTGTCAGACCAGGTCACCAGGACCTGCCCAGAGACTGTAGCTGTCTTAAGGACATTTCTAGAACAGTGTTCAGTAGTTTAGAATTGGGGGGCCAAGGGGGTGCTCACAGATCCCCCAGGGGGCAGAGGCAAAAAGATGCTGTAAGCTGCCCCTCTCCATGCAGTTCAGGTTGTGGTTTTAGCCTTGGGCTATGAGAGGCCAGACAGAGTGGCAGGATTTGCCCTTCAAAATCTTTTTAAGTCGGGGTTTTTTTGTTTGTTTGTTTGTTTGTTTGTTTTTAGTTTTAAGAATAAATATAGCTTTCTATTTATTCTTTGAGAATTTCATGCATGCATACAGTATATTTCAATCATGCTCAGCCCTCTCCATAATCACTGTCCACAACTCCTCCAGATTCCCTCCCTCCCTCCGTCCCTCCCTCCCTCCGGATCCAATCCTTGCTGCCCATAAATCCATGGGTGAGGCCATCCATTGAAGCATGGTCAACCAGGGACCACATCTCCTGGAAGAAACCAAGTCTCCCTATCCTAGCCAGCATCAACTATCAAGAGCTCCTCAGCCTGAGGTGGGGGCTTACGTTCTGCTCCCTCAACCACGACAGCACAGTTTTGTTTTGTTTTTTTAAGTACTTTGCAAAACTGGGAGTTTGTGTTTGTCATCAAAGCAAAGACTGGGCCCAGAGATCTACTCCTCTGGAACACCTATTTAAAGGACCAGTCTTCTTGCACGTCCCTGCTGATGGGGTGTGGGCGGAACTCATGCTTCATGTTTGTAGGAGATTGGCTTTAAGATTATTCGTAAGCAGCCTAGAGAGATGCCCACAGGTTGAGTCCTTCCTGCTCTTCGAGAGGACTGGAGTTTGGTTCCCAGCACCCATATCGGGCGACACTGAAGTCACAGTGTCTGTAACTTGAGGTCCAAAGGGCCAGTGTTTTCTTCTAGACATTCACAGGTACATTCACACAAACACACACATCTGCATGAATAAAACTAAATAAACCTTTTCAAAAAAAAGATGATTCCTAAGTATTGGTTGAATTAGACAAAAGCTATGATACTGTGCAGCCTCGGGCTCTGCGGCTTGATGATTTACAACCAGCTTTGTGTTTCTCAGAAATCTCTACTGTGATTCTGGTCAGGGTCATTGAATGTTAATCATACACATTACACCTAGTACTGCGGTGTATTTGAAATGAATCCGTGTTTCTAACTTTACTGGACTGGACTCTCTTCTTCTGTATGTTTTAAACAAAAAGGCAACAGACCCTCACATTCTTCCTTTAAAAAAAATAAAAAAAAAGACAGGGTCTTATTGTATAGTCCTGACTGTCCAGGAACTCACTGTGTAGACTGACCTTGAACTCATCTGCTTATCTCTGCGTCTCAAGTGCTGAGATTAGAGATGTGAGCCACTCAGCCTGCCTCTGACCCTCATTCATTGGGCAGTTGTCCTTCTAAGGCAGTGGTTCTCAGCCTTCCTGATGCTGCAACCCTTTAATACAGTTCTTCATGTTGTGGTGACCCCCAACCATAAAATTATTTCATTGTACTTCATAACTGTAATCTTTCTACTGCTATGAATTGTAATGTAAATGTCTGTGTTTTCTGATGGTCTTAGGTGGCCCCTGTGAAAGGATTGTTTGACCACCAAGGGGGTTGAGATCCACAGGTTGAGAACTGCTGTTCTAGAACCTTCCATGTCTAATGTTTGCAGTTTTGCTGACTTTCGTTGTCCTCGAGTCTTACTAAGAATTTGTCTTCCTTGGTGACCTGGGTATTCTGCTGTAGGTGATGTCAGACTGCCCTCTAAAATGTTCACTACAGAGGACTTTAGTGCAGAGAGCATACCCCAGCGAGTGCCTGAGGCCAATGAGGAAACAAATCTCTGTGGAAACAAGCCTCTGCCCTGTTTTTTTTTTTTTTTTTTTTCTTTTTTTTTTTTTTGGTTTTTCGAGACAGGGTTTCTCTGTGTAGTCCTGGCTGTCCTGGAACTCACTCTGTAGACCAGGCTGGCCTCGAACTCAGAAATCCGCCTGCCTCTGCCTCCCAAGTGCTGGGATTAAAGGCGTGCGCCACCACGCCCGGCCCCTCTGCCCTGTTTTTAAAGTTAGCCTGGCACCTTCTAGCCTACCCAGAAAGCTCGGTAAACCTCTCCTATTGAATGGACTTCATGAGATTCTACTGAGTCCCTTTCTGAGTCCGTGACTGACACAGGAGCTTTGGGGATGTAGGCCAGAGTGCCTAAGGAGGACCAGCAGGACCTATCACAGCAGACTTGGAGTCAGCCTGCCGTACCAGCCTGCTCAGTGAATGAGGACAAGCAATGGGGTCCTCGTTCAGGGGAAGAGTTTGTGATTTTTCTAGCAGTGTGACCTAGAGAAAAGCCCAACACTTAAACCAGTCAGGTCTATAATGTCCCTCAGGAGATGTGCCTACGGACGATAAACTAAGGGCATGGTGGGAGGTTCTTTTGATCTGAAAGGTGGCAGCATTTGATGAGCCATACATACTCAATCTGTGTCATCTGGGCCTCCTATCCTGCCACCTAGGAACACAGTGTGTGGTGCTGAGTGTGTTTTTGCCAACCTGACACAAACTGGGAAGAGGAACCCTCAATTGAGAAAATATCTCCATCTGATTGTCCTGTGGGGCAAATCTGTGTGTGTGTGTGTGTGTGTGTGTGTGTGGTGTGTGTGTATGTGTGTTTATGTGTGTGGGTTTTTTTTTTCTGTTTTGTTTTGTTTGTGTGGCTCCTGGTTCTGTAAGAAAGCAGGCTGAGGGACTAGAGAGATATCTCAGTGGTTAAAAACGCTGACTGCTCTTCCAGAGGTTCTGGGTTCAATTCCCAGCAGCCACATGGTGGCTCACAACCATCCGTAAGGGGATCCGATGCCCTCTTCTGATGTGTCTTAAGACAGCTATAATGTACTTATATACGTAAAATAAATAAATACATCTTTAAAAGAAAAATAGAAAAAGAAAGCAGGTTGAGCAAGCCAGTAAGTAGCGCCCTCTCCATGGGTCTACTTCAGTGATAAGCTTTTACCTAGAACTTTACAATAAAATAAGATAAACGTTCTTTATTTCCCGAGTTGCTCTTGGTCTGTATTTTATTACAGCAACAGAACACAGAGCAGAACAGACTGTTCAGTACAGCGTCTTCCACATCCTGGGTAGCCAGGAGTTAATCTGTTTCTAAATAGAATCTGTATCTTACAGCACCTAAGTAAGCCCAGGACGACGAGCCAGGGGACCTTGCTCTCCACCCTCTCCTGCCTAGCTGCCTCCCTGCCTCTCTAGACTTTCTGTGGTCTCTTTGACTGCTGGTCCTGGTGTGGGGGCGGGGCTATAAACAAAGCAACAAGGGGCCCTGCCCGGGTGAGGAGGGCAGGGAGGAAGCTCTGTTCTGAAGGCACAAATGTGTATGTTGAATTGTGTGAGAGTGACTACAATTCCGCACTAAATTTAGTGTGAGCTTCCTGGAAATGGGGGCGCAGGGGGAAGCTGGGTGGAGCGTGGGATTGTTGTCGGACCGGCAGCATACCGTTTAGCCCATAGGCAGTGGGCGGGCAGTGCTTCCAAGAGGAATATTTATTTATGTAAGGGATGCTGAAGATCATAATAGAAACTGCTTTCAATTGCTGGTTTTGTGAGAGTCGTGCTAATGTCCTTTGAAGGTGACATTTTGTAGACTCGGTAAGAGCTGGGGCGGAATAATGGGTCTTGACTTATGGGAGTCTTTCCTGTGGGCAATTGAGCTGTTGCAGTCCAGGTAAATGGCTTTGTGGTGATGTCACTTTTGTGAAGGGAGAGGACAGAAATGTGAAGGACTTTGGAATTCCAATTTTTTAAAAATTTTATTTAAAAATGTTTATTAACGGAGGGGAGTGCATTTGCCACAGTGTGTGGGAGCCAGAGAAAAACTGAACAACTCAGTTCTTCTCCTGCCAACCATGGCACACAGGACCGAACTCCTGTCAAGTTTGGTAGCAAGGGCCTTTACTGCTGAGTCATCTTGCCAGATTCAGTCATCCTACCTTCCCTCCTTCTTTTTAATTTTCTATTTATTTTTGCCTTTGCTGAGGCTCAAAGTCTGAAGGTTTCTAGTTTCCTAACGCCAGCCTGTGGGTTCCTAGTTAGTGTCGCAGGTGCCCGTGTAGGATCCTAGGCAGTGCCTGTGGACAAGCTAAGCAAGCATCCTCCAATCCCTTTCTCAAGACAGGGTTTCTCTGTGTAGACCAGGCTGACCTTGAACTCACAGAGATCCTCCTGCTTCTGCCTCCCAAGTGCTAGGACTAAAGGCGTGCACCACCACTGCCCGGCTCAAGCATTCCCTTTTTTTCTAGAGGCACTGCTTTGCAGAAGTGTTCACGCACATTGTGTTGCTTTACCGTGAGGATTAAATGAAAATTGTCAATCGGGCAAATAGCACAAGGCTCTGCCATTGCTTACTTGAGGACCGCTGTTTTGTTTTGTTGGGGAGGGGTCTTATACGCTGTAGTTGAGGTGGGCCTGGAACTTGCTGTGTAGACCAAACTGGCTTCCAGCTCCTGATCTTCCTGCTTCAGCCTCCCAAGGTTACAACATGTGCCTCATGCCCAACCAGGGTGGCTTGTTACAGTAATGATGTGGGTGACCGTGGGCTGCACAGTCCTGAGGCCAGGGGAATGGAGTTGCTTTCCTCTGTGACTCTGCATCTCTGTGGCCATTTCTTTGCTAATACTACCAAAATGGCAGGTTTGGGTTTTTCCAAGCTGAATCCAATATAGTCATCACAATGTTTTTGGTTTTGGTTTTGGTTTTTTACTGTTTTATTCTTTCTTTCTTTCTTTCTTTATTAGATATTTTCTTTATATACATTTCAGATGCTATCCCAAAAATTCCCTATACCCTCCCTCCGCCCTGCTCCCCTACCCACCCACTCCCGCTTCTTGGCCCTGGCATTCCCCTGTACTGGGGCATATAAAGTTTGCAATACCAAGGGGCTTCTCTTCCGACTAGGCCATCTTCTGCTACATATGCAACTAGAGATATGAGCTCTGGGGGTACTGGTTAGTTCATATTGTATCACAATGGGTTTTATCTTTAAGGTTTTATTTGTAATTGTGTGCATGTGTGTGTGTGTGTGTGTGTGTGTACACACGCGCGTGTGCGCACGATGTGCACCCCCCACCCCCACCCCCATTTGTGTGCAGGTTTTACACATGAATGAAGGTGCCCTCAGGGGCCAGAAGAGAATGTTGGGATCTCTGGAGCCAGAGCCACAGGCAGTTGTGAGCTGCCCAGTGTGAGTGCTGCAAACCAAACGCAGGTCCTCTGAAGGAGCAACACACACTTCTAATTGTTGAGTCCTGGCTACCCACCACCTCTGTGCCTTGATGGGAATACTGAACAGATGACACAGTGCAGTTGATTAGAGATAAAAATGCCTTTAAAGTAAATAAGAGGCTACTTATGGAACATATCCATATCTCTATCACTCCTTTCTTAGACAAAAGTGGCTTTTTTGCCTGGCAGTGGTGGCACACGCCTTTAATCCCAGCACTTGGGAGACAGAGGCAGGCGGATTTCTGAGTTCGAGGCCAGTCTGGTCTACAAAGTGAGTTCCAGGACAGCCAGCAGGGCTATACAGAGAAACCCTGTCTCAAAAAACAAAACAAAACAAAACAAAAAGTGGCTTTTTAAAATCACATGACAATTTTTCTTTTCTATTGGTTACAGATTTCATATATACATATAATGTATTTTGACCAAATTCAATTCCCCCATTCTCCACTTCCCAAAGTGCTGCTCTTTATGTTTTTTTTTTTAATTTTATTTTATGTTCACTGGTGTTTTGCCTGCATGTATGTTTGGATGAGGGCATCAGATATTGGAGTTACAGGTATTGTGAGCCGGCATGTTGATGCTAGAAATTGAACCCACGTCTTCTGGGAGAGCAGTCAGTGCTCTTAACTACTGAGCCATTTCTACAGCCCTGTGGTTTTTGTTTGTTGTTTGTGTTCCAGCAGGGCTGGATGCCTTTGCACGCACTGTCTCTATGGATAGCCTGCACCTGCGTCTGTTCTCATTAAGCTCCAGTAATCAGAGCAGCAGGCTGTGTTCCCATTGTCAGGGAGTTCGTGGCTTTGCACAAGAGTAAAAGGGACCGTTTCTTCCTACACTCTAATTTTCTTTAATTTCTTTTTTAATGATTTATTTATTTATTTTATCTGTATGAGTGCACCATTGCTGTTTTCAGACACACCAGAAGAGGGCATCAGACACCTTTGCAGATGGTTGTGAGCCACCAGGCAGTTGCTGGGAATTGAACTCAGGACCTCTGGAAGAGCAGTCAGTGCTCTTAACCACTCAACCATCTCTCCAGCCCCCATCTAATTTTTTTTAAGATTTATTTATTTATTTATTTATTTATTTATTTATTTAATGTAAGTACACTGTAGCTGTCTTCAGACACTCCAGAAGAGGGTGTCAGATCTCATTATGAATGGTTGTGAGCCACCATGTGGTTGCTGGGATTTGAACTAACCGCTGAGCCATCTCTCCAGCTCCCATTTCCCCATACTTTCTCTCTTTGACTAAAATCTGTTTGTGCTTTTGGCCATGACTGCACATAAGACTGGTCTTCAAAGAACTGTTTATAATAGCAGCTCCTTTTTCCCCTTTCGGAGTCGTGATTAACAGCTGAAGCCTTTCATGGTAGGGGTATAGACCATTCTTTGTTGCTGTTGGCTTCGTGTGGGAAAAAGAAAGGAAGCCCCTTCTCTCCTTGCCTGCCATCCTTTTGTTCCCTAGCTTTCCGGCACCTTATTCTTGCCTGTAATGAGGACATCATGTGGTGCTGGGTTTGAACACAGGGCCTGGTGCAATCTAAGTAAGCTCCCTACCACTGGGTTATGGCCTCAGCCCTTTGGTAATAGGGCTTTAAGATCTTTGAGGTACTTTGTTGAAGTCAGTTCTTTTTTTATTTGTTTGTTTTGTTTGGGTTTTTTTTTTGTTTGTTTTTTCCAGACAGGGTTTCTCTGTGTAGCCCTGGCTGTCCTGGAACTTACTCTGTAGACCAGGCTGGCCTCGAACTCACAGATCCTCCTGCCTCTGCCTCTGCCTCCCAAGTGCTGGGATTAAAGGTGTGCGCCACCACTGCCTGGCTAGGTCAGTTCTCAAGTACCCTTGGGAAGTTTCTGATGCTCTCAGCTATGCCACCGTGATGAGGGGCAGATGTCGCATTCTGACCTGTGGTAGATTTTATATATGTGCATATATATACATACATATATATATATATGTGTGTATATATATATTATATTATACACACATATATATGTATGTATATATGATATACGAATTCTTGTGGCTCTTGACAGGTATCCAAGGACATCCATCCATTTCACTGATCAGAAAGAAAAGAAACTGTCCCCGGCCTAGAGTTTTGGATTTCTAACACTATGCTGGTGTGAAGATGGCCCTTTCTAGCTTAGTAAGACTTGGTATCTACCGTAGTGGAGTTTGCCTGCTTTTAGGTGAAATTAAATAAAATTCCTCAGGCAATAATACACTCCCCTGTTGGTTAGTACTTCTGTTGATGTATGTCCTTTGAATGGTCTTTCGAAGCACAGGCTTCATGCTGACCATGATTTAGGGACTACTCCAGACCCTTTGATGGTTGGGGACCACTTTCATAAGCCAGCACTGCCCTGACTGTGTTCTGCAGAGCCCCAGTGCTGACGGAGGGGCTGTACACCATACACTGGCTCAACCCTGATTCACGGTGTGGACTGGATTGTAATCTATGATAGCATTTGAACCAAAGGGTTACATTGGTAAAAACAATCCTGCAGCAACAGCCTTATCATGGTGGCCTACCCTGTGGAATTACTAAGCTATAGCATGCAGCTCCCTACAGAAAACAAATTGATTTTTTTCCTTCGTTCGGGCTTCTCCTATCTACCTTTTAGCTCGAATAGAAAACTTAATTAGTGCATGGTGAAGAATCTGAGTGTAACCAGCCCTGTGAGACTCAGAGCTACTTCGGAGAAAGAAAAGGAGGGCCCCCTAGTTGTGCCTGCAGTATCAGCACGATACAGACTGCTCTCTGTTCTATCAATCACGTTAAAATATCAAATCAAATGGAATTAAATGGAATAACCATGATCTGTACCTAGATAGAACCCCGATTTTCTTAGCCGTTCAAGTAGTTTTGAAGCATGTTCTTCTTCTGCCTTAGCTTCTGGAAGTATGAAGAGTGGTAATCATTTCACCGCTCTCCAAAACCCATCAGTCACCCAGACAAAGAGCATCCTTATCACTGACACATACACTAATGGCGTCCCAAGAACTCTGCGGTCTCTGCCCGTCGGTGTGGACCCTGCAAAGGAGACAGAGGGTTTCCCTGAGCACTCCAGACTTGGTATAACTTCAGTGTCAGTCCACTCTTCACTCTCTGTGAAGGACTCAAGGACAAACAGTGGACTAACTGAGCATCTGGGAGATGGAGAAGGCACTGAGCTGTCTACAGAAAATGGATATGGACTTCCATCTATGCACTGGCAAAGTGATGTCCCCCGTGAGTAATCAACCTTTATTTGACCCATGGACATTTGCTATAGTTGGGTATCTCTAGGGGGCCTCTTTAAGGCCATTTGCAGTTTCTGAACGGATATGTGACTATGGTGATACCAGACCCTCTGTTAGCTTCTTTATCTTTGGGTGTGGAAAAGTGCCGTCCCTAAGATGAGAACACCAAGACTTGGAGGGCCTAAGTAAAGCAAGCACAACACCTTAGCTCACTCAGCAGAATGGAGACCTTAGCCTTGGGAGCTCTCACGGCTGGCTGGTCATCTTCCTTCATTCTATAATGTCATCTTCAAAGGGAGCCCTAGCCTGCTCTTTATAGCTGGATCCAGTGATTTTGTGTATAGACCATCTTTTTAAATAACTTGTCAGACATAAACATATATTCCAAATTCATAGTTTGGCTTACTCCTTATAGTTTATTTTACTACATATTAGAAGCAGGATGTTTAACAATATTCCAGATGGGTTTCTTTTTAGGAAAAAGAAATGTTGTTCCTATGGTATTTATGCCATTGAACTTGCTAGATGAAATGACTCTTCCCTTGAGCTACATTCTCAAGGGACAGCAACACCCAGGCCTATAACTTGCTGTTTGCACATTGCCGCTCACAAGTCTCCTGTTCACCGGCCTTTATCTTTAAGATTACAATGTTGCTGACATTCAATAATTTTAGAAAAAAAAATTGGAACATGATGATGCGTGTAGGGTGACCCATATAAACACTGTTAAGCAAGCTTGCCTGAGAGAGCACATCTTGGTTGTTAAGCATCCTTTTCAGATCCACTAATGGCCTCTCCCTCCTGTGATATCTCACAGCCTTCGGAAGACATCAGCTTGCCAGCAGCTCAGAAGCGGACGATGGAAGGGCCATGCCTCTGACTGAGACTGTGTTTAGATCAGCCCCCTCCATTGGTGGTGGAGAGAGCACCGGACGATGGGTCCTCACCAAGAAGAAAACATCCACAGATGCGGCAGAAAGCTCAGCTTTGCATCCAGAAGCTGGGGGCGCTGGGGGCCTGACTCAGTCCTCACACGCTGCACAACAGCCCCGAGGTGGTGGCGACGACTCAGGGATGGGTGGGAGGAGTTATACAGAGTCTTCATCTTCTTCATCTACATCTTCTTCCGAAAGTCTGGATTCCTCAGCACCTCTCAGAGAGCATTCATGTGAGTTCTTTTCTTTTTCTTTTTTCTTTTTTCTTTCTTTTTTTTTTTTTTTTTTTTTTTTTGGTTTTTCGAGACAGGGTTTCTCTGTGTAGCCTGTCCTGGCACTCACTTTGTAGACCAGGCTGGCATCGAACTCAGAAATCTGCCTGCCTCTGCCTCCCGAGTGCTGGGATTAAAGGCGTGCGCCACCACGCCCGGCTCATGTGAGTTCTTAGTGCATGGAAATAGAGCACAGGGCCTTAGGATGTGTCTGATCTATGCTTCGATCTACCAAAGCATACTTTAGGAAAGGAATGTCACTATTCCCAGGCCATTATTCTCTTAGCTGATTAATACAAAATTGCTCCATGCTGTTTGTCTGGTACATTTCAACTCTTTTTCTATGGTGAGTGTGTGTGTGTTTGTGTGTGTGCGCACGCGCGCACATGTGCAGGTTCACAAGTGCACAGATGCAAATGGAGGCCAAAGGTCAACCTCTCCCATTGTTCCTCTGAAGCGATCGGCTTTCTTTTGGAGACAAGTCTCTCCCTTAGGCTTGGGACTCACTAACTCAATAAGGCTGTCTGCTTGTCCCTGGTGTGAAGCATATAGGAGCATGCTGTCATGCTCTGCTTCTGATGTGAGCGCTAAGAACCAAACTCAGCTCCTTGTTTATGCATAGCAAGAGCTTTGTTGACTAAGCCACCTCCCCAGCCCCACATCTAAGGAGCTCCTGGTACCACCTCCTCTTCTCTCAGATAGAACTCAGGGTCTTCTGTGTCCACACCCCCATAGTATAGCCTGCTCTAAACCCAATACCTCCTAATGACAGAACTTGTGGATATTTCCTGTAGAAGCAATCATTTCATACATGGCCTTGATTCACATGGCCTCAGTTCATCAAACAGGTATCTGTACTTCTGAGTAGTGCGCCGTCAGGGATGCATTATTATTTACAGTGTATCTGTGATTGTTCAGGGACAAATTTTATGCAGATACATGCTGTCTTGGAATTACTAAGTTACATAGTAGTATCCTTTTTAAGTTTTTATGAAACTTGCCAATTTATTTTCCAAAGTGAGTGTGTGTTTGTGTGTGTATACACACATAGAGAGTGATACAAATCTGCCTTTCTCAGTTAATTATACAAGTGATAATGAACATCTATTCATATAGTAATTGCTGATGAGTGTGACTTCTTTGAAGATGCCCATTTGAATATTTTGATATTTTAAAGTTAAACTGCCACTTTTTGCATTGAGTATAAGGTGTTTTGTTTTGTTTTGTTTTTTTAATATCCTGGACACTAGTCCCTTCTGATATTTATAACTCACTCTACTTTCTCCTGTTCTGTACTTTGTTGATTTTACTTTTTAAATTTTTATTTATTTTTATTTTATGTTTATTAGTGCTTCACGAGCATGTGTGTCTAGGTAAGTGTGTCAAATCCTTTGGAACTCGAGTTACAGACAGCTGTGCGCTGCCATGTGGGTTCTGGGAATTGAACCTGGGTCCTCTGGAAGAGCAGCCAGTGCTCTTAACCACTGAGCAATCTCTGTAGCCCATCATTTTTGCTTTCTGATGGTATTATTAGAGCGTGAAAATTTTTAATTTTGGTGAAGTCTAATGTGGACATTTTAGAACATTTGTTGTTGTTATTTGTTTGTTTTGTTTTGTTCTGTTCTGTGGGGTATTTAAATATGCTTTTGAGTAATTTTTGAAAATAACTCCCAGTAGTTTTCTCATCATAATGTAGGTGCTGGTTAAAGCGAGCATGCTTGTTACTACATTTCTAACAGATTTAAATTCTGACTTCCCCACCTCCGAGGAGGTCTCTGCTTATTATGATGCCTGTAACGCACAGAAGTATCTGATTGTGAAAGAATCAACCTCATGTATGAGCTTGGTGTGGTATTGTGAGCCTTGTAAATCTCGCATTCAGGAGGCAGAAGCAGGTGGAGCTCTGAGTTCAAGGCCAGCCTGGTCTACATAGCAGTAGCATAGCTAGGGCGACAGTGAAACCCTGTCTCAAAAAAGAAAAGAAAAGAAAAGAAAAAAAAAGGACAGAAAAGACTAAAGAGCAAACGTGAAGGGAGAAGATGTTTACAGTCTTTTATTTCCTTGCCTGGGAAATATCATTTTCCACTCTCACCACTATGGGGCCCAGGCATGTTACCTTCTCAACCTGAGACCCTAGGTTCCTCCCCCAGCCCTACCCTGAGTAGGGAGGATTGAATTCGAAGCCTGGTGCACAACAAGCAGCAAGCATGCTGACGCTGCCCAGTGGCCCCCCCGGCACAGTCTTTGATTTTGTAGTGTTACATTTTCAGGATGCTCCTCTCTGCAGGTAATGCTCAGTTTGTTCATGTGGAAAACTTGGTTTTGGGTGGACTTTGGGTGATTAAAAAGCTTGCTGGGGCTGTAGGGGGTGGGGGATGGCTTGGCCATTAAGGATACTTGCTGCTTTTATAGAGGACCTGAATTTGGTTCCTAGCACCCAGGCAGCTCCCAACTCTGGAATATCTATGTGATGCCCCCTTCTGGCCTTCATGGGCAACTGCACCCATATGCACATAAATACATATGCACATACGTGTAAAATTTAAATCCTTTTATAAAAACTAGATAAGAAGCAGCCTCATTCCTGAAATGATCTCGCTATGGGTTCATGTAACACTTTCTCTCTTTGACTCTGACTCAGCCAAACTTAATTTTGACTCAGTCAAAATTAATAAGACATTAATTATAACACCTGCCTTGGCTAGTTCTCAGCCTGCCCCCTTGCTAGGTTCAAACTCAATTGCTTCCAGCTATGATGCTTCTATCAGCCTCTAACCTTGATGTGATTGTCTGCCTGCCTAAATTTCACTTGCAGAGTATACACAGCCTCTCAGTCAATATCTTTTCCTCTTTGCCCACAAAATTCCATTGTTGTGGCCCACAAATTTAAGAGTTGGGCCTCTTGCACCCATACTGGGTGGCTCAGCACCCAAGCCCTTCAGCATGCCTTAGGTCACCTTTGTTGATCTGAGTCACTGATGTCCTGTTCCCATGCTCATTTCCCGTTGAAGGTTCTTTTCTGTGCCTGGATAGACAAAGAGTGGAGAAGCCCTGATTAACACTAATGGTGATTTTAGGGATAGTTAATGGGGCTACAGAGATGGCACTCAGCCGTTGCATGCATACCACTCTTGCAGAGAACCTGTGTTCTTTTTCCATCACTTTAATCAAACGGTTCACAGCCAGCTGTAAGTCCAGGGGAATCTCACGCCCCCTCTGACCACTGTGGGTACTGCACTCTTGTTTACAAATCCACATTCAGATACACATAATTTAAAAATAAAAATAAAGGGTCTGGAGAGATGGCTCAGTGGCTTGTGACTCTTGGGCACTTGTGACTCTTTAGAGGACCTGGCTTCCTTTCCAGCACCCATATGGTGGCTCACAACTGCCTGTAACTACAGTTCCAGGGAATCCGATGCCCTCTTCTACCCTCTGCAGGCATTGGGCACACATGTGACACACACATATATATGTAGGCAAAACACTCGTACACACCAAAACATCCTTCACTGTGAATTCAGGACACCAGAACAGGTATCAACCCTCTGGCCACTGATAAAGAGCCTCTGGGCTCGAACGTGAGGCTAAAAGTCCTGTCCCTGCTTTTACCCGCGCTCTCTTGCCTGCAGCTCTGGAAGATGGTGCAATGCTGAGTGACAGCTCCGATCTGGCAGACAGCACTTTGGGGGCTCGCACACCTCACACGTCTGCAATGTCCACCCGGAGCGGGGAGCGCACGCTGCGGTCCCTTGACCTCTCGAGTGCAGCGACCCGCCCTGCGCGCCCCACTCCACGCGGGAACGTGACAGAGCATGCTGGCCTGCTGTCCGGGACACCAACTCTCGGAGGTGTGTCTTCCCACAGCTGCCTTCCTCTACTGTCTGTATACTGACCCCCCAGTCCTGGTATGTTAGGTTGACTGGCAACTCAAGAAGTAGCTTACTGCTTACTAGGAAGAGAACTTTCTGGGTTCCCCCACCCCTCTTGCCTCATGCTTGCTTGAGGTATATGAGATGACATCTGCCTGAGGGGTTTAAAATAAAGGAGAGCAGTAACTGCGGTGAAGGCCATCTCCTAGGAAGAAATACCTCATTATACGGAGTGGAAAGTTGGGAACGGGTTTCTTTTTCCATTTGATAATGGCAATTACTGTTTGGGATCTGGAAGCTTTTCAATGGCAATTTGTTTTTATTAGAAAGGGGCAAGAGGAAGGGCTTTGGAAACATTTCCTATTTTTAGGCTCCTAGTCCCCACTTATCCACTATTCTCACTTCTGTCAGGATCACTGCTTCTCGAAGGGGGGAGGGAGGATCTACTCTGAGTGACCCTGAATATATTAGCCTTCCTTTGTCATCTTCGCTCAGTGTGCTGGCCACGAGAAATCGCCTCTCACAGAGAGAGCATCTTCCTCTCTTTAAGTTCACGGATAAGACACAAAAGAGTATTGTCCAGTGCTTGTTTCGAAGGTTCCTCGTTTCCTTGACCCAACTTTGTCTTTTCCATTTGTAGTCACCGGACTTAGCTACACTCAAGAACATGGCTCAGACGCTGGACAGAGGACTTCCAGTGACCACACAGACCACGCCTATGTTCCGTCTACTTTCACCAAAGGAGAACGGACGCTACTGTCTATTACAGATAACACCTCCTACTCAGAGGCCAGCGAGAGCTCAACCTCTTCCGTTAAGATCTCAGACGCTCCTTCTCAGGCTCAGCCTAAACAGAGTAGCATGTCCTCCGACGATGATGAGCCTGCTCAGTCTTCCACAGAGCCACCAGTTCTGCATACGTCCAACCTGCCAACCTACATGTCCACTGTTAATATGCCAAACACCTTGGTTCTTGATACCAGTACCAAACCTGTTGAGGACCCATCCTATTCAGGGGTGCCTTCCACTCAACCCTCACCGTCACAACCCCAGCCATTCTCATCAGCCTTACCATCAACCGGGTCTCCTGGGTCTACCTCTGAGACAACCACATCCTCACCATCACCTTCACCCGTCTCCTTACTGGTGTCAACTCTTGCCCCATATTCTGTCTCACAAACAACCTTCCCACATCCATCTTCTACCCTAGTCGCTCACAGGCCAAGGGAGCCACGTGTGACTTCTGTCCAAATGTCGACGGCGATATCAGCCATTGCATTGATCCCCAGCAATCAAACAGCAAACCCCAAGAACCAGAGTACCCCACAACAAGAGAAACCCATCACAGAAGCTAAGTCACCAAGCTTGGTGTCTCCGCCCACAGACTCTACCAAAGCAGTAACAGTGAGCCTTCCTCCAGGGGCCCCTTGGTCCCCAGCCTTAACAGGGTTCTCCACAGAGCCAGCCCTTCCAGCCACAAGCACCAGCTTAGCCCAGATGTCTCCAGCTTTGACATCTGCCATGCCCCAGACGACTCACTCTCCTGTGACCAGTCCCAGTACTCTGTCACATGTAGAAGCTTTGACTCCAGACGCTGTAGTTGTGCACACTACCCCGAAGAAACCACATCTCCCAACCAATCCTGAAATCCTAGTGCCACACATCTCAACTGAGGGGGCCATCACCACAGAAGGGAGCCGGGAACATACGGATCCTACCACTCGGCCAATCCCTCCGACCACTTCAACCACGTCAGCAGGAGAAAGGACCACAGAGCTGGGCCGCGCGGAAGAGTCCAGTCCATCACATTTTCTTACACCGTCTTCACCTCAAACCACAGATGTTTCTACAGCTGAAATGTTGACTTCCAGATATACCACCTTTGCTGCTCAGAGCACCCCACAGTCACCAACAGCCTTGTCACCTCTAACCCCAGGTAAAGGGCATCTTACAAATACATTGACCACTAGGCCCTGTCCAACATTAGAGCTACAAGGGGCCTGTGGGTTGTGTGAGTGTGTAGACGTGGCTAGTATCTGGGTCTGTTTCATGACCCAGAATGACTCCCACTGAAGTACAAAGCATGAAATATGGGCAGTATGGGCCTAATTGTCTCCTGATATCCCCCACGTTATGTGATTCTCTCTGAAGAACGAGGAGAGAGAACACACCGGCCCTGTGTGATGTGTATAGAAGATACAACTGTAGCCTGTCACATCCTGTAATTGTCCAAGCATTTTAAGTGTGCCTTTAACTCATCTAAGGTCAGTGCCAGGTGTAGATGTGGGTTTGGACAGTGGAGACGCTGAAGGAGCAACTTTCACGGGGCTAAGGTGCAGAGTGTTGGCACTTGCCTAGCACACACACAGCCTCCCACAGGCTCTCAGGCACCACAGAAGAAAAAAGAAGCTTTAGTTTTTTTGTTAGAGGTAGAGGTCAGTTGAATGCCTGCTTTCCAGAGAGAACCCAGAGCTTCCCAGTCAGTCAGGTCAAGGAAGCACTCAGGGCTCCCCCCCACCCCCCACCCCAAGGCTTCATTCCATCAAAGAGGCCCCGAGGTCTTTGTCTTCCTAATTCTACTGCTAGTTTGTAACCAGAAGGCATGCAAACAAAAGGATGTTCAACAGACCTCTTCCCAGCGTTCCTTTACCTCATGGGTTATCTGTACAGTGTGTTGAAGGTACTGGTGTCAGGGGCAAAAGGCAAACGAGGGTGGGGGCAGAAGAAGGACAGCAGGACATGGGGTTCCCAAGGCACTTGTGGTTGATGCAGACTCCGGAAAAGAGAAGTGCTGTGGAAGGAGAGACAGATCGCATCTTAAGTTACAGGAAAGGGAGGGAACTGGTGTGTGTCGGCTACAGCAGAGAGCTCAGTATGTGGAACGAATTTCAGTTTGTGAGGATGAATCTGGAGTGCACGGTCATAAGCTGTCCCCACTGCTAGGCCACAGCACCCCCTTCTCAGCGACCTGAGTATGTCTAAGAAGTCAAAGATAATTGCTTCTCCAGAAAAAGAGATCTTCATTTCCACTGGCCAATACATACGGTCCCAGGTTCGGCAGGCTCCCTTAAAGCGAGTGTTAGCTGTTACAGTTGCTGGGGGTGTTTACAGCATGTTCACTGCAAACGATAGAATTACCTAAGGGCGCAGCGTTTAATCCTATAGGTGCTCTGTGCATATCGGTGATGCTAGGTGACATTTAAAGTCTGGGGGCTGGGGAGGCGACTCTGTGTCTGTTTAAAGGACATGACTGTTCTTGAAGTGATTCTGAGCTTGGTTCCCAGCACCCACATGGAGAAACTCACAACCACTTGTAATTCCAGCTCCAGGGATGCAGTGCCTACTCCTGGCCTCCATAAACAGTGCGCCCACATCTCTACCCACACCCCCACTTGTCTACCCACGCCCCCCCCCACGTACACATATTTTCAAAATGACAAATCTCAACAATAGCTGTGAAGAATAAGATTGTCATGTCTAGAGCAGCCCTCTTGTTTCTGGTTATTTTGAACGACATGACTTCGGTTGCCTTTCCCCTCTCCCCCAGGGATTTCCTCCCTGCAAGTGATAGAGTGGTTTTCAGCTTTTCAAAACCCCTTATGAAACAAGTATGTCATAACCAGAGTGTGACCCTTCCAACTATTTAGAGTAAGACAGAATGTGGGCGTCAGGGGGCAGAGAATGAATGGAAGACTCCAGGGTGACAGAAAAAAGGCCCTCATGGATTCAGATGGAAATCGCGGGGCATGGGACACCTGTAATCCTAGCACTTGGGAGGTGGAGACAGAAGACTCAGAAGTTCACTGCCATCCGGGTCGCCTAGGAGACCGAGACCGCAGTGAATACTTGAGAAGGGCATCCCCGTGTTTAAAAGATAGTTTTCTAGGCGGTGGGCAATCTGTGGAGGCCTGATTAAATTTCAAGACACTCAGACACTGAGCAGGGTGGTACACATGCAGGATCCCAGCACTTGGGAAGTAGAGTTAAGTGGATCAGGGGTTCAAGGCCATCCTGAGCTATTTAGTTAATTTAAGGCTAGCCTGGGCTACATGGGACCATCTCAAGATAGGTCAAAACAACAAAAAGTGCAACAACTACGAATAAATGTACATGTTTCGAGAATTTTCAGATAGAGGTGTCTAGAGTTTTGACAAAGTCCAAGAGAAAAAAAGGCGCCATGCATATGTGTGCCTTCCTGCACAGAGTGAATCTTGGAGCAGACAGGATAAATTGATTGGGGATTCTTTCCACCTTAGAACATGTTTTAGGTTGGCATTTACTTGAGTCCAGTAGAATTTTCTAAGTATCACTAAGGCAATTTAATTATTGGTCCTGAACCAAGTAGCCTGCAAGAAGCATTTAGTATTCGTGCTTACATTCAGGTATGCAGTTATCTAGCACTTGGCTATGAACACAAACTACATCTGTGCCCGGTACCATCACCTCTGTCTTCACACCTCTGGGGACCCTGCTCTATCTTAGTGGGTGTGAGTTTTTTTTCAGGGCAAGTAAGCAAACATAAGCTAGACCCAAGGGTTAACCTTGGGAATGAGATGTTTTCCAGAGCTGCTTTGACATCGCCTGTGTTATTCCTTCCATGTGTTTAGTCAACAGCTGTACCGTGAACCCTTGTCTTCATGATGGCAAATGCATTGTGGACCTCACTGGCCGTGGGTATCGATGTGTGTGCCCGCCTGCCTGGCAGGGGGAGAACTGCAGTGTGGGTAAGAGGCAGGATCATTTACTGGAATGTTACTTGGGCTATTGGGCTATTCAGTAAGATCCTATTTTCAGGGTTGACAGCATATACTGTGCTTGCAGAGGACCTAAGTTTGGGTACTATAACCCACATTGGGGCACTTCATTACTGCTTATAATTGTAGCTCCAACACAATTGGACACCTCTGGCCTCTGCAGGCACCTGCACGCATGTGTGCACATATATACACATACTTAAAAACAATCATTTTAAAAAAGCTTTTCTGTTTGTTCTAGAGTGTCCAAAGGTAAGATTTTTAGTTTAAGTGTTAGGATGCGTGTGTATTGTCTATATGATAATATGAAGGACCACAGCATGATACACACAAGCTTTTGGCCTGGTTCTGCTCTATAGATCCTCTACACCCCTGCAACACTGGATCATCTAGAACTCCCTAAAGATACCTACACTCTCCTGCCCTGGGCATTTACCCTGCTGGTCCCTCAGCTCAGAATCATACCCTCTTCCCAAAGATCTACTGGTCAAAATCTCTTTAGTCTTATTTATGATTTAAATATAATTTAAACATCTTTAATTCTTCCCTGCATCAAAATCTACTGTTTCTCCTGGGCATGTCCTTAATCCCAGCACCCAAGAGCCAGAGATAGTAGGATCTCTATGAGTTCAAAGCCACTCTGATCTACATAGTGAGTTCCAGGCCAGCCAGGGATAAAAGGATGAGACCCTGTCTCAAAGCAACAATAACAACCAACCCGATCTGTGTTTATCTCTGTACATGCCAATCCCGCCCTGTGATATAGTTAATTCTTCATATGGTTGCCACTGCCCTGGCAGGCAGCCATCCCCGTGAGAGCAAGGGTGGCTTCCCGCTCTTCTTTGGAAGCACACGACACACGACGCACGGTGCCAGTTGGTTTTAGTAGGCACCGAATGAGGATCCATTGCCTGCCACCCCATCAGCATGCTCTTGTTTGTCCCCTCCTGCAGATGTGAACGAATGTCTCTCCAGCCCCTGTCCTCCCCTAGCCGCGTGCAACAATACTCAGGGATCATTCACCTGCAGATGCCCAGTCGGGTATCAGTTGGAGAAAGGAATATGCAATCTGGGTAAGAGTTAAGTCTGCCTTGCAACTGGCTGCTTCCTTCCTAATCAAAGCCAACATTTTTTTCCAAGCTTAAAAAAACCAAGGGATATAGAAATGAAGCTCATTGCCTGTTATTTCAACACCTGCAGATGCAGTATTTTTCTTCACCTTTGATGATGTACATTATATTTTTATATATTAAATTTAAGAGATATCTGTAAGTATATCCCTGTGTCACTTTTAAAAAAAAAGGACAAATATCTTAATGCCTGCATAATGTGCTCATTTGTGCACAACAGTATTTGTTCAACCACTTTACCCTTCAATTAAAAAAAAAAATCAAAAGGATATTCCAACTACATAGGGGTTTTAAACATTATTTATTTACTTACAATTTCAGAGTGTTTAAAATTTCAGAGTGTTTATCTATTTATTTATATTTATATTTTAGAGTAAAAAAAAAAAAGAGTAAAATTCTGATTGCCTTCTGTGTCCACACATTCTCCTTGAGTTGTTAGCCACAGACTGGTGCATTTTGACGCAGCCACCTCTAAAATCAGGCCACTATATTGGTCATGTTTGTTCCTCATTCGACAGGTCCACAGAGCTGCTTGGTTTTCCATTCGCTTTTCATCCGACAGGTTAAAAAGTAGATCAACAAATGCAGCGAAGACAAAGGCTCTAGAGATGCTCAGTGGCCAAGCATGGGCCACAGCTGGTGAGAGGCCTGGTTTCCAGCCCACAGTTTTCTGTTGTACCACAGTGTGGTTATTATTAGAAAAGGGTTCTTGCACATAGGGCGTGACCCTTGTTGGGTTGCTGAGTTTAACACCATGCTTGCTAGAGAAGTTAGAATGAGAAATTCAGTTTTGAAGCTGAAACTATCAGATAAGATAATTGGCCTTTGGAACAGCTACAGTTGCCCAGTGTGAGGCCTCCTGAAGAAGTGCTCAGCCAGTGTTTTGGGGAGAAGCTATGTGTTGGCTGCAAGTGTTATCTGCATGAACCTCTAACAGCCACAGACAGAAAGAGCTTCTTAAGGCTGACACTCTACTAAAATAAGAATATTGAAAATTGTCTGAAATTTAAAAAAAAAGAGCATTATTTTCTAAAAAAGTGAAGTCTACATATGTAGACATGAGTCAAAATCAAGAATCCCTCTTAATTCTAATGCTTCTGGGTAACCTGGTCTGTGCAGCCACACTCTACAGGGAACTAGCTGAACGTGTGCAGTTGAAGAATGAAGGAGATGGGAATATTGGTTATTGCTGTTGGTGTTTTGAAACCCATGGTTTCAAATGCCTGACTTTAGGCTCCCAGCCACCACCTGCACTGACTCGCCAGAGCCTCAGTGTCCCCATCTGTTAAGTCAGATTGCACATTGCTCACTGCTCACTCAAGGTTTGGGGAATGTCGAATAAAATAATCTGCTTGAGTGAGCGCCGCCGAGTGTGAAGAGCTGTCCAGATGGAAGGCAGCGTTCACCAGACTGGATGCTAGGAAAACAAGCAGTTGTCGCAGGTCAATAGTGAAATCGGCAGTTAAATCTGAGATAAAAAAAAAATCTTATCTTATAAATAAGGTGGGCCAGCAGATAAAGGTGTCTGCAGAGTCTGACCAGCTGAGTTCAGTTCCCAGGACCCACGAGGTAGAAAGAGGAAACCAGTTTCCACAAGCTGTTCTCTGAATTTCACATGAGTGCTTTGGACCGTGAACACACACGCAAATGCACGCAGGCCAGCACAAAGTAAATCAGTGGGTTTTTTTTTTTGTTGTTGTTGTTGTTGTTTTTAACAATACCCATTTTAAAGCTGGGCGGGGTAACTGCAGACATGGAAGTTGTCTTGAATACACTAACTATATTAAAAACAGGGACACATCTGTGTCTTTCCACAATGTCAGAATTTATTGAGTCACAATAAGCTCACAAGCTACTTCAATTTCATTTGCTCTGATTTGCCAAATTATTCTCATCTCCCTTGACAGCTGGCCAGTGGCAAGCATTGGCTTATTCTAAATTTAATTATTAATATTAACTCAGATCACAAGTTACACATCAGGGTAAAGGGGTGTGTGTGTGTGTCACAGAATAGCTACAAAGGGGTTAAAGAGGCCACAGCAAAGTTCAAGAAGTTTAAAGAGGCCTTAGGAGTGTTAGAGAGCTAATACGGACGATGAATACCGACGACGAGAAGAGAATCAGTCCCTTTAGTGGTTAGATCAGGAACCACAATGGAGAGTTACTGAGGAACACATCAAGCTGCTGCGGGGTGCAGGCTTGAGCTGGGACTGTCCACGTGAAAGGAGCTTAGAGGCAGGCACAGGACTGTGAGGTGAAGCCCAGATCCACGTAGGCCACAGGGGAGAGATCTGACACAGAACCAGGGCCAGATGGACAAAGAGACAGAGAATGCCACAGCAAGAGTGGAGACTGAGCCGAGCTGAAGCCCTATGGTCATGCAGTCCCCGTGCATTCTGGGTAGTCAGATGCCAGGTTGCTGGGGCCATTGCCACAAGAGTATCAGGTGTCCTCCTCTTTATGGGGGGGCAGGAGTGGCTGTTGCACCCTTCCTTGGTGTGTTTCATAAGCTCTTGGAGCCTCCCTTTCCACTAAGGGTTTTGGTATGCCCCTATACTCATACAGATCCAATCTAATTGATAGAGTTTTGCAACAAGAAATGTAGTAGCCTGTGCCCCATGCTGGACAGGAGGTAGTGTTTTTATCCACAGCATGAAATAGAGTCAAATGCTTCTTGTATAATGGAGTCACCCAAGACAAAGCAGAGGCTGAAAGTCCCTGTTTTTACAATAAGCAGGAACTTAAGCCAAGCACAGCCTCCTCTCCACAGAGGTATAAATGCCTTGGGCAAATCCCTTCCAGGAAAGAAGACAGGGTTTAGGAAAGGACGGAAGATATTACTCATGCTAAAGACAGAAGACACAGGCAGGCAGAGAACGTCTGTGTGCCTTACCTGGGCAGTTTTCCAAAGGGAAGAGTCTGGATTTGAACCTGGGCCCATGAAGAGTGAAGCCGAGCAGGTCAGGTGACTGTGTGCAGAGTGCCCGCCCACAAGTAGCACAGATTGGGGTGGGGGGGGGAAGCGGTTCAGTTTTGCTAACGACTAGTCTTTCTCTTTTCAAGTCATTGGGCTTCATTGTTCGTAAACATCAGAGGGGCATGCAAATTAGAGCGTGCTGAAAGGCTTTCCCTTGGCCCAGAGTGTTTTCAAAGAGCTGCCTGCTGCTCCTAGAGAGTCCTAAGCAGCTGGCTTCACTGAACTGTGGAACAAGCAGAAGGATGTTAAATAAGAACTACCGGCTTTAGTCAGTTAACTCTGAAATGTTAGCTGCTTTCTCTGGCTCCCTTGCCAGCCTTCCTCTGAATTCAGCATGCAGCCCCTGTGTCTCGGGTTATTTTTCTTCTGTATTGAGGGGAAGATACGCGTTTAATATAATAAGATATAATTTAATATGATTAAATAATAATCGATAAATATAATTTAATGTAATGAGTGATAAGAGCCAGCTCTAAAGACGGACTGTTAATTTTTGGTTTTCTGCTCATTCTGGAGCCTCAGGCCTAATCATCAGAAATTGGTGTTTCCTAGAATTTTATTTTATGAGTGAAATAGGTCTCACAATGAGGGAACTGTCCTCCTTTCTGAATCCAGCCCTGTTTCTAACATGGCTTGTTTTCGTTACATGGCTGATAATCATGGGATCTTAGCACCTTGGAGTCTAAACCTACCACACACATGTGTCACTCCTTGGTCACCTAGATGAGGAAGGAGTGTATTTACCCTCAAGACACACCCAGACTGTCCCTTGGGGGAGTAAAGCTGGCCGTCCCCGGGATTTACAGCTGCATAGCCTTGCGTTGGTCTCTGCTGTGTGGCTTAATGGGCAATGTTTCCCTCTGCAGTTAGAACCTTCGTGACCGAGTTTAAGTTAAAGAAGACTTTTCTCAATACTACTGCAGAAAACCATTCCAACACTCATGAGCTTGAAAACGAGATCGCTCGAACAGTAAGTCTCCCCTACAGCGCTCTGCACGCTGATCATTAGTTTTCTAGACCAGATCTCATTCAGAAGTGCGTACTCCTTAGGGTCGTCTGTATCCGCCGGACTTACTTCTGTATTCACAGGGAAAGTTCAAGCTGAAGTTAAAGAAAAGAAAAAAGAAAAAGAAAAGTCTTGGAAATCAAAGAAAGGTGTTAGGATCTGAAAAGTGCTCTTCACAGGCAGTCCCCAGCTGCCAGGCTGCCAGGCTGTTCCGTTTTCTTGGGCAAACACAGAGTCAACAGGCACGATGATGCCTGCACCCATGTCAGCTGTGGATGAAGGGAAAAGCATAGCGTCCCATCTGCTGTTGATACCTGATGTGACCTCCTGTGTTCTCAGAGCTTGGAGAAAGGCCACTCCTTCCTCAAAGGATGCCAGCAGCCTGATCCTAATTCCGATTAGACTTGGAACTGGGCTTGTGAGCTCACAGTGTAAATTATCTAGAGGCCTTGGATGCTGTTCTTTCCCTCTTTGCTTTTATGGTAGAAAGGAAGAATGGAGAAATGGAAACGAAATGCAGACAATACATTTTTTTTTTTTGTTCTCCACTGCTGCCCAAGTCAAAGATTTGGTGTTTGGGAACTGAAACTTGCCATTACACTAAATTAGAGATGAAATGAAATTAGATTTGCCATTACATTGAATTACAGTTCATTCATTAGCCAGGAATTAAGTGTTCTTATAGGACTGTAGATTTTATTTGTATTTTAATTCCATTTCCATGTCTCATTTGTGACGAGGACTATGCCAGATGCTCAGTCCTGTGAGAGGGATGGTAACACATTTGCCGATGGGAAGCTGGGAGGCTCTGGAAGCTGACAGGCTTGTCTGAGTCCACACGAAGCAGAAGCAGTGTTGACAGCGGTCTACTTGGTCACCTATGTTACACTAGCTGCAAGTCTGGAAGTTTCTAGGAGCACTCTACATTTCAGTAATACACTAGGAGGACCCACAGAACTGATTGCAGGCCATGATCTTCACAGATCCAGTCTGTTGCACTGACAGGTTTTAAGTTCAAATTAGCCAAAGAAAGAGGTGCATGAGCCAGAGTGTCTGGAGGTCCCAAATGCAGAGCTTCTAGTGGCTGTGTCAGTATGGTATTACTGACATTGTTGGTACCTCTCGGCAGCAGTGTGTACTAACTATATGGAGTCCTGCCAGTCATAATGCTTACCTGAGCCTTGAGGTCTGAAGCATTTATTTGAACGTTGCCTTATAGACAAGGTTGACTGCCCAGGTGGCTGACTTCAGTCCCTAGGCCCTCTAGAGGCTGAGATGATGTCATATTACCCAGAGTTCCCTCTATTGTTGTGTGTGATCACATGGCTAGTGACAGGGGCTATGCCAGATACTCTGGCACGACCCAGGACTCTCAGCTCAACCAAGTTTTCCTTGTCAGTCAGGACACTCTGAATAAGAGCTCAGAAACTGCCTTGCAGGGGCAGAGGCATGGCATCTCTCGCCAAAAGGAGATTCATTGTTCCTCCTGCTTCTTCTGTAGGGAGATACTTTCTGCCTCCTGGTTATTCTGTAGGGAGATATTTTCTTGTAGCATACTGTAGGGCGTTAGAGCCCTGTGCAAAAGTGTAGTCCTTCTAAACAATTTGCCTAGCTTGGTTGGTTTGTTTCTTTGTTTGGACAAGTATCACCATAGGATACACTGGGCCATGGCACACCTGACCCCAACTAGCAGCGAAGAATTAAATGGCCGTCAGAGAAAGCATTAGCATGGGCTTTCTTAAGATAGCATTCTGCTCATACCTAGGTAAAAGGTTAATATGGCAGTAATAATAAATCATTGCTATACTAATGTGGCATTCAAACTCACAAACCATTTGGCACCATTCCACACCTGACTCCATCTTCCCAAGTCAGAGGGCTCTGAAGGCAGGTGGATCTACCTGGGATGAGATGCTGAGGTCCTCTGCTCCATTAAAGGGAATCTCGAGCTTCGCTGTCAGGGAGGCGGACACAACACTGTTGTGTTGCTCAGAGGCTTTCTGCTCTCCGTGGGCACAAGGCAAACAGGAGGCACAGGGCTCTAATGTGTTCCCAACAAAAGACCTCTTGACCCCCACCCCATCCCCATCATGTAATTTCCCACAGAGTCTTTTTGAGGAAGGACCTTTGTGGCAGGTCAACTCATCATTGTAGATTCTGAGGAGCCTGTAGTCAAACCTGGGGAGCTGAGAGGAGCTGAGCTTTGTCAGCTAACTTGTTCACTATGCAGAGTCCAAATAAACAGCTGCCTGGGTTTTTGTTTTTGAAACCCTGGGTCTTAGAAGGGATCTTCTCCTTTGAAGATGTTTTGTTTTCGCGGATGCAGCTCTGAACATTTCCTGCTGAGATTTGCCTGCTAATCCACTATCTGTCCTGGGGACAACAGGAAGATATTTAGGAGGGGGGGCGGGGATACAAAGGCCACACTGCTTTGAGTAAAACTGCCTGCTGATACCTTGGTGGTGATAGAAACTACCTGTTTTATCCTGAAAATAGGAAATTGTTTCTTGGCTCAAAGATTTTGTCTGACAACCGGGTTCTTCATTTCAGCTAAACGTGTGTTTTTCAACATTGCCCGGTTATATCCGAACTGCAGCCCATGTGTCTAGGTGAGAAACAGAATTTCTTTTGCTTATGATCTGATCTGTGGAATGGGGGGGGGGGAGAGGTAGGGGAAGGTGGGGTGGAGTGGTACTGTTCCCAAATCAAAATAAAGCCAGTCTCTGTTTTACAGCCAATACACCGGGTAACCCAAGACCACGGTCTCTGGGCCTTTATATTCTCCTATTCTTTCTGTGGAGAATGACAGTAACATGTACTTTGTAAGCTACCTGGAACCCACATGTCATTTCAAGTCAGTTAAGACCTTGCTAACTTTGCCCACAGGGAGCCCAGTACAGTGGTCATCTCACTGCAAACCACCTTTGCCCTGGCCTCCAATGTGACACTGTTTGACCTGGCAGACAGGATCCAGAAATATGTCAACTCCTGCAGGTCCTCTGCTGAAGTCTGCCAGCTCTTGGGGTCTCAGAGGCGGGTCTTTCGAGGTAAGATGGGAGACCTCTAGGTGAGGGGAAACCTGCTCTTCTTGCAGGTAGGCATAGACTTAGAGATGGGAGGTTTGGGGGCTCAGGCCCAGAAAAGTTGCTTCCCAGAGCTTGTCTTTAGAAGGTATAAGCACAAGCCTTCGTGACACTCAGTGCACACATCTGTCTACACATGGCCTTTACAGCATCAGCTCCTTGGTATCTGGCTCCTTCTTCTATACAGTGCCAGGGTGAGAGGAAGATATTACAGGAGCTGAAGGAACCAAAAGCTGTTACTCCCAGTTCCTGGGGAGACAGAAAGTGACATATATAGTCTGTCAAGTTGCCAATGATCCAACAATCTTTATATGGTGATGACTAAGAAAAAACAAAGAGCTATGCTCGTGCAGTATTACCTATCTTTTGTTTGTTTTCTATCATAAAGCCATAGAATGACTCAGAGGGCACAAGGCAGGATGCTCCCAGGAGTTCCATAATGACAGGACTCTCCCTTCTTTGTTCTTGTTTGGTCGGAGGCTCTTGCCCTGTGTTGGGGTAAGGCCAATGAGAAAGGTGACTCAGGACAAGTCTGGAAGACAGACTTGCATCTTTCAGGGATAGTTTTATAGCTGGGAGAAGAACACTTTTCTGGAATGAGAACCGCCCCTAGACACAGCAGGCTAGTCCCTCTTGGTGACCAAAGTGTACTCTGGTTAGCTCATTGGACCAGTGGTTGAGGTCTGGCAAAGGAAGGAGAGCTTAGGCTAAGTCTCCCCATCTGGCATCCAGATGTTAGACATAAATTGAAGGTATCAGGTTTTGGTGCCATAGCCGCTGGTTAGTCTAGGCCATTCCCAGTGGGTCAGGATGTTGTAACTGCTGGTCCAGAGCTTTCCTCGAGTGAACAGTTGCACTGCAGAGCTTGGGAGCTGATACTTAGCCTTTCACCCTGAGATAGGCTCAGGGGGGGGGGGGGAGGGGGGTTGGCTACTTAGTAACTGGGGGGAAATGAGCTGAACATAACAGAGTTGGAGTGTGTTGTTTCAAAGTTCATGCCCTGTTCTAGGGTGCTGGATACTTTGAGGCTCTCTGGTTGTATGGTTTTGTTTCTCTTGCCCAGGGATCCAGGGTACCATTTTTCCTCCCAGTGAGGTAGGCACCCTTCAGTTTGCTAACCATTTCTAGACTGCATTTGGCGTGGTCAGCATTGGACCAAGGTACTTTTCTGTTGCCAGCTTGTGCATCTGTGCTTTGCAGATCAAGTTGGCAAGATTGTGTGGATGCGCAAGAGCCCGCTCACCCAGCTGCTTTGCTTGGACTGCCCCCATGTGGCCTATAGGAAGACTCTTGTCCCCATGAGGAGGCCATCCTCACTGTGTTCCCTTCCAGTCCCTTGAGCATAAAGAGCCATGCCTAGTAGCCAAAATTGGACTCACATCTGTTTTTCCTCCAGATCTTCTCTAGGTTTTGCCAAAGGATCCGGCTCTGGCTCTTGGTAATTTTTCTGGAGCTAGAGAGGAGGCTAGACCAGCAGGTGCTGCACACCTCTGGGTTTCTAGCATCCGGGCAGCACTAGGATGCTCTGGACATTGCTGCTGGCGAGAAGGGCTTTGTCCCCTCAGTTCAGAGAATGTCCATCTCCCTCCTTTCAAAGCCCTTTAGTCCTCATGGTCTCCTGGGATTTAGAGACTTTGGAAATCCCCCCTCATGGCCTCAGCCTTGGCTCACTGAGTACTCATTGTCTATCTTGACGGATGTTATGCCCAGGAAAGACCATGGGAACGGTGAATGCAGAAGACTCACATCACCAAGGATCGATTTAAGTGAGATTCTGCATGGTCTTTTTGGGTGGCTTTATGAGACAACGTTCATTGAGAAAGCCACTTCTCATTCGAGGGGTGGGGCCTGCCCTCCCTGTTCAAACAGAAATCTGGCAGCAGGCAGGAACTGGTTGCTTTTGGCAATGAATATTCGTTAGCAGCCTAGATCAATGGGCAGGATGGAAGGAGAACTTAACATTGACTTCCAGAAAATACCCAATCAGAGTGGGATTTCCCAGCCTAGGATGGCCTGGATACTCCTTATGCTTGGAGGTGTTTTTCTCTGCTAAGTCTCTTTGACTGGCAACGCCTTCAGAGAAGTCAGATGTGAGGTGCCGGAAGCTGAGTTCCTCCCTGGTACCAGCTTTGCAAAGTTTGCCTGGTGAGATTTTTCCGTTTAAACATTTCCCCTTAAATACAAACTTTTCTTTTTTTTTTTTTAACAATAAACAAAGGAGCCCAGATTTAACATGTCGGCTTCCACTGATAAAGGCAGGAAATTCAATTCAGCACTGGGAACCGAAGCTGTGCCCTAATTCACCCGGCTAGACAGTCAGTCTCAGTTCTCAGGACCCTCAAGAGGGATGGATGCTGGGAATTCCACTCGGGGCCCATCAAGCCCTGGTGTCAGCTCCCATCACCAGAATTTGCCCAGGCAAGGGTTAATTTTGCAGAATTAGCAGGAACCTTCTGAAGAGCCTGGGGCCTTTTCTTTGACAGTGCCTACAAATTAGCACCCACTCTTCATTGTACAGTGCTCAGACTCTTCCCATCCCCCTGCCGCTCTCCTGGGTTCAACTTGCTTTTGACCCCCCAACAGCAGAAGCACACATCTGCCTTACTTTACCTTGTACATGTGAGGATAAGTTATTAGCCACTATCATGTTGGTTTCATAGTTCTGTTCTCTCTGTGCACCCACTGACGTGTATCTTGGGTGGTAAAAAATGTACTCTTCATTATCTTGGCCGTATTAAAACCTCCCAGAGGACTATGTGCCCAGCAGTGAATGCTTTTTGATACTAATAAGCTGATTCTTTATCAACCATGAGGTGAATACAGCCCCCAAATGAACACAAAACCAGCCTTAAAGCTGGGTTCTTTCCTCGTCTGCCTGTTTCTCCTGGTGATGGTGTAGCGACTGATCAGGCCAGTAGGACCTCCCCACCCCCACCCCAGCACATGCTCACCTACTGGTCTCTGTGCTGCAGATCCAATGCTGAATAAACCTTCCTAACACTGTAGTGGGAAGACAGACAGACAGACAGACAGACAGACAGACAGACAGACAGCTTCCTGCCAACCCTGGGGAATCAGATTACCATACAAACCTCGTTCTGTAATAAGCCTCCAAAAGGCAACACACTGAGAGCAAAACAAGCTGCCTTACCATGGAGTGGTCCTGGGCCCCTAGGACACAGAGCGCGGACATGTTTCCAATGTTTCCACTTGAGACTGGTCTGACTGCACTGGTTGGTTTGGGTCCAAGTTCCCGACTTCCTAAGAACATGGTCACATTTTCTGGGTTTGTTCCAGCTCCCACCCCCCACCTCCCTTACTCCCAGTCCTTCAACGTGAAGGTACAGAATACACCATACTGAGGCTGCATTTGTAGGTTGGGCAGCGCCCTTTCCTTCCTCAGTTTGGTTTCTCCATAGGGAATGCTTGTGAATATTTATTTACTGGCGGTGACCAGGGAACAAGAGGTAGAGACTGTGCAGGGCCTCAGAGGACTATGGTTCCAAGAAGACTCCGGGAAACTCTCCCCTGAGCCTATTGAAATAGCAAGTTCATGCGTCATAAGGTGTGAAGAAGAGGTTTGGTTTGGTCTCACTGCCTTGTTTTTCACATCCCAGCGGGCAGCTTGTGTAAGCGGAAGAGTCCAGAATGTGACAAAGAGACCTCCATCTGCACCGACCTGGATGGCGTCGCGCTCTGTCAGTGCAAGTCTGGCTACTTCCAGTTCAACAAGATGGATCACTCTTGCCGAGGTAGCTTCGGGTCCCCAGCAGTTGTGTGGCACATGCTCTGCAGCTGGTCTCTGCTCTGGGCAGGCGCAGTGCATTCCCTGCGGGTGGTCTCTGCTCAAAGTGTGATGCTTCTAAACTGGAGGTTACTGGCTCTTTCTATTTGACCGGCAGCAGGAATGAATACAGTGTTTCCTTCCAAGTATCTCCTGGTTTGTCATGGTCTAGCCAATACCATTTAATAGAAAAGGAAAATGAAAGCTATCACAAGGTCTCCCTTTCCCCTTTCCCTTGCTGTTAGAGGAAGTTAGAAAAATTAATTCTCTCCTCAAAGTGTTGTCTGTTGCCTGCTTATCACTAAAGGTAGAAATACAAGTACTGATCTGGGCCTGGGTCTGTCTGGGGGCACTGTGGCTTAGTAGTGAGTGTACTCAACGATGCCCAGGACACCCAGCTCAGAGCCACATTCTGCCTCACTAATCCGGTATCATCTTGAGCAAGCACTTCATTTCTCTAAACCTCAGATTCCTCTTCTTTGAAATGAGTGTGGTCACTTCGTTAGATGTCCCGAGAAGTACAGCTGTGACTCAAGTTGGGCTTTGTAACCCACAGGGACTTGCTTTTGTGTTTATCTAGGTTGTTGATAATTCAATGGGTTATCATTTTAAAGATTGCTTGGTATGTTGGAGAGTAAAAATCTAATTCTGCCAGCCTTTGGGAAGAAGCCAAAATGCACTCCGTTTGAGACAGAGACCACCACACTCAGTGAATGTGGTCCAAAAAGTTTCCCTAAAATCAGTTTTATTCAGCTCCAGAGTGCTGTGTCCCCTGGCTTCAAGGACAGCTACAGCCTGTGACAGTCAAGAAGGGAGTCATTACAGAGGCTCCTTTTTCACACACAGCATGGTCACCAGTTGTAATGTGAAAGGCACAGATTTCCTGGTCAGTCAACACCTTGCTGGCGACAGATGTGCTGAGATCCAGGTGAAAAATCCACACAAGGGCAAGGTGACATGCCACTGTTCAGTCAGGACCTATGCTGTGAGGACTCATTTCATCAAAGGGATATAAAAATATGTCTGGGGGCAGCACTTTCATCCTGCACCTTAGACCTGCTGACAGGGTTATGTTTAGATAGAAACTTCTTCAGAGGTGGGCGGTGCCAGCTCTCCACGTGGGACCTACAGGTTTGGAAGAGTGCCTGCTTTCGGAATTGGGCTTCTGGCCTGGCATGATTGGTCCCCAACATCCCAATGCCATGCCAGACTGTCGCTTTGCTGCAAAAGAAATAAACGTCCCTAGCTTCTTACCTGCTTTCCTGCCCTTCTTACAAACGAGGGCTGGAGCTCAGCTGCATGTGGGAAAATGACAGCACTGAGGCCGTGTGTGCGGTGCTATGGTGCTGTGTGCCATGGTGCCTGTGACACAGGTGAGCAGGACTGTGGGCAGAGCAGAGGAGCTGGCCTCAGAACTAGTCCTTCAAGGATGGCCTTGCCTGCACCCTTGCTCCTGACTGGTTTGGACCACTTCTTTCTACTTCCAAGTCAGCAATGTCCTAACCATATCTTACAGACAAGCGTAGCTAGAGGTTACCTTGGCTAAGCCTCTCTCCAAAAACAGTGTTTCTCAACCTTCCTGATGCTGTGACCCTTTAACACAGTTCCTTATGCTGTGCTGACCCCCAACCATAAAGTTATTTTTGTTGCTACTTCATAACTGTAATTTTGCACTGTTACGAATTGTAATGTAAATGTCTGTTTTCTGATGGTCCTGGCTGATCCATATGAGAACCAGTGCTCTTTATGGACATCTCCTTTGATTTTGTATGTAACTTTGAAAGTATGACAAAAACAATATAGAACTGTCTTGTAGGAGATAGTAAGAGGCGTCTGTATATATATGGGTGAATACCATATAAAAACTTGGCAATCTATAACTTGAATTGCAGAAATTTAGAAGAAAAAAAAATACACATTTCAATCCTCTGTTTACACAGAGATTTGTCCGAATTTGAGATGACTTGTGGAGAGAGGTGAGAAATGGTCTCCCCTTCTAACCCAAGCCTGTTTAGAATTCAGTAGATAGCCCAGCTAGCCTCAAGCTCACGATCTTCCTGTCTCAGGTGTCACCACACTCCTGTCTAGGTTGTCATTTTCAGGATGTGTGCTTTAAGTGACACAGGTATCCCCAACCTTATGCTTACAGGTAATGACCAAGCAGCAGCAAGGGGAGACCCTGATTAGCCTTGGGGCCTGTGAGGTGCTTCCTCAGCGGGGCAGGGCCAGCAGTCCTCTGATGATTGGATCTAGTAGGTTTGTGGACTCTAGCCCTGTCCGATGGGTTAGCAGTGACATCTTCTGGCCATTCGTGCTGGAGTGCAGACATTGAAAATTAAAATATGTGTCCTTCCTGTATTTCCTAGCTTCCTCCCACCACACAAGCATAGGTTCTAGCAACCTTGTTGTACCCTCTGACCAGGCTGAGATTAGCATTTTTAAAGGTCTTTTTTGGTGGGGGTGGGGGTGAGAGTTGATTTGTTTTTTAAAATAGGGTCTCACTATGAAGTCCTGGTTAGCCTTGAACAAAGATCTTCCTGCCTCTGCCCTCTTAGCTCTGGAATTAAAGGCATGCACCGTCACATAAAATTTTAATTTTAATTGTATGTGTTTGTGGGCCTTAAGTGTTACATGTGTGTACAAGTTACCCTAGAAGTCCAGAAGAGGGCACCATATCCTCTAAAGTGGAGTTACAGGTGATTGGGAGGGAAACTCCTGTCTCCTGGCATAACAGTGAGTGCTCTCAATCACTGGACATTCTCTGCAGCCAGGATTCTAGCAGTCTTAATTTTTTCAGATGGCAAGTGCCTTAAGACCCAACATTGAATGTAGGAAGGGTCAAGTGTCTAATGAAGCGGGCCATAGGACAACAGATACAGCTTAAGACCATCCCTGTCCTGCAAAGGCTTTACTAAGTGTTACTTAGTATCCGACAAAGGAGTTGCAAAGTGTTACTTAGTATCCTGCAAAGGCCTTACGAAGACTCCGCTGTGTACTTTAAGCTTGGTTTTGCTTTTTCCCTTGGCAGTAGGCAAAGCTCAGTGCTGTATATATGCAAATTCTTGCCACAATCGGTCTGTCTCTAGTGCTCCGGGTCAGAGTCCCTCTGTGGTGAGGAACTGAAAGTGCCTTTGCGGACAAGGTTTTCCCAAGAGCAGCAGGCACTCAATCTTTGATAAGTGATGGATACGCCCTTTAGAAAATACAGTTTAGGGGGGGAAAAAAAAAGTCAAGCCAGGCAGTGGTAGCATATGCTTTTAATCCCAGTACTCAAGAGGCAAAGGCAGTTGGATCTCTGTGAGTTCGAGACCAGTCTGGTCTACAGAGAGAGTTCTAGGATAGCCAGGCTACCCAGAGAAACCCTATCTTAAAAAGCCACACACACAAAAAAACTTTTTTATATATATTTATTTGTTTGGTCGTTTGTGTGAGTGCACATGTGTGACTGAAGGATAATCCAATAGCATTGCTTCTTTTTCTACCATATGTAGGTCCTGAGGATTGAACTCAGGTCATCTGGCATGGAGGTAAATGCCTTTACCCACCGAGCCACCTTACCAGCTTGTGTTCTTTCGATTAGAAAAATATCATTGGGGGGGGGCGTGGTCAAGATTCTTGTGATGTTAAATGAAAATAGCCCAAGCCGTCAGCTCGAGCGCATAGGCCGGACAACAGATGGAGCTTGTGCATAGTTGGGTGACAACCAGGAGTGGAAAGCTCCCCCCTCGGCACGTGAGGTTGGGGAGGTAGACAAATGTAAAAATGTCTTCAGGAACAAGTGTTTAGAATAGAATGGACTGGTGAGATCAGCCTACCTCAACGTGGAGGTGGGTGGAGAGGTGAGCAGTCCTAGTGGAGTACTTCCGTGGAGCACTCCTGTAGTCTGAGCCAGAAGTCATCCCTCATCGGCTTCCCACTGGAGCATGCCTCAGAGGCCCACAGTAGGAGGGGGACCTGAGTGAGGGCATGATGCTTTCTACTCAGGCCAGGGAGCACTCTGCTTGTTCTGTAGAGGAGGCCCTGCCTTCCTGAGACAGAGAACTCAGGGTGTCAAAGATTAGGGGATAAATCCTAGCAACCACATGGTGGCTAACAACCATCTGTAATGAGATCTGATGTCCTCTTCTGGGGTGTCTGAAGACAACTACAATGTACTTACATATAATAAACAAATAAATATTAAAAAAAGAAAAGATTAGGGGATTCAGCCTCATCTTTTCTCAAAATAGGACATGACACTCTATCTTGCTGAATAAAGGATTTGAAACACCTATTGAAAATTCTTATCATGAGTTGGGCAGTGGTGGTGCACACCTTTACCCCAGTACTCAGGAGGCAGAGTCAGGCAGATCTCTGTGAGTTCGAGGCCAGCCTGGTTTACAGAGTGAATTCCAGGACCGCCAGGGCTACACAGAATAACTCTATCTAAAAAAAAAAAAATTAAAAATAAAATAACAAACAAACAAAAACAGAGACATAGAGGGAGAAGGAAGGAAGGGAGGGAAGGAGGGAGGGAGGAAGGAAAGAAGGAAGGAAGAAAGAAAGAAATTTCAAGTAAAGAAACAAGGTTTTTACATATTAAAAGGGGATCAGCAGGATGGCTTGGTGGATAGGGACGTGGGCCTGATGAACTTAGCTCAATTCCCATATCCCATAAGGTGGCAGAAAGAATTGACTTCTGAGGCTTAACCTCTGACCTCCACATGCTCTGTAACATACACACAGCTGTACACACACACACACAAAATAAAAAATAAAATAAACAAACATGAACCTGAAACGGTACTGACTGGGCAGGGAGAACGACATGAAAAAGTCATTTACAAAAGAAGATGCACAAATGGCAGTAACTTATTAAAAGGTGTTCAGCATCCCTAGTCATCAGTGAAATGCAAATTAAAACCACTTTGAGATAGCACCTCACCCCAGTCAAAATGGCTGTCATCAACAAATCTGACAGCAAATGTCAGAGGATGTGGGAAAGGAAGCCCTGTGGGGATGCTGCTGGGGGTGGGGGTGGGAGGGCTCCCACTAATACATCAGTATGGAAATCAGTTCAGACGTTCCTTAAAAGATTAAAAATAGGACTACAGGAGTCAGCTATTTCACTTCTGGTATCTATGCAGAGAAGCCCGTGTCCTACCGCACAGATGTTCACACGCCCATATTTATTGTTGCTCCATTTACGATAACAAGGAAACGAAACTAACCTAGGTGTCCATCAACAGGTAAATGGATAATGAAAAATGTGGTGCGTACACAAAATGGAATGGAACATTACTCAGCTGTAGAGAAAATGATGTTACGATATTTGCAGGAAATAGATGGCAATAGAAGGTATAATGTTACGCAAGGTCACCCAAATTAAGAAAGAAACCAAACCAAACCAAACCATATGTCCTTCTCCCATATATGCAGACCCTGGCCTGTGATGTATACACATGCAAACAGTGTCAGTGTGGGTGCAGTATCACATTTAGAAAGGAGACCAAGTGAGGATGAGGAGGGTCAGAATAAAGACAAAAGGACACAGACCATGAAAGAGAACATAAAACTAACTGCTTTTCTAGTTTCAACTGTGTTGAACTTCTCCTTTTTGTGGTGGATAAGTGCATGAAAGGTGTAACTGATAGTTAAAGTATAAAACCCTAAGTGAGGCTCTACAGCTTCAGCCTAGAAGGTCTTAACTGTATTGAAGTTTACAGAAATGTATAGGATTTGGATCAGATCAAGTGTGTATTTCAGCAGGTGGCTGAGCCAGTGATGTTTTTGTTTCTTAATTTCATTACAATAAAGTGATTTTCTTTTCGAGATAGGGTCTTACTTACTGGGTAGCTCTGGCTGGCCTGGAACTCAAAATACAGACTAGGCTGTCCTCAAACTCACAAAGACCTGTCTGCCTCTGCCTATAGACAGCTGGGATTAAAAGCATGTACCACCACACTCTGACACATTATTATTTAAAAAAAGAAAAAGCAATCAGAGATTTCGCTGGTTAGGTATGGCACAGGAAAAAAGGGGGTGGAGGAACGGACATAGTCTCACGTACCTGTGACATCAGCCTTGGGGTGCTGAAGCAGGAGAATTATGAGTTCCAAGACAGCAAATGTTCCTCTTTAAGAGGTAAGTTGGATTAAGAGAATACTGGCTACTTTGTTGAGACTGGAGGGACAGGGAACATGCACAAAGCTAAATGGTGTATTTGCCCAGGAAGGCCATGCGTTTACATGCAAGGTCTAAGATCAGACACTAACCAGAAAGATCATGATCAGAACCCACGATGTCCAGAAAGCACACTAGTGTGGGCCAGGAGATCCCTGTCTTTTTAGGCATTGAGGCCCACAAGAAGTTTCTCTGGGCATGCTCACCAAGAAGTTACTATGATATTGTAGCAATGTGGTCCATGGCATCCTGCAATGGGGATTTCTTGTGGCTGCTGCTTAGATTAAACAGTCTGTAGCCTGATCTACAGAGAGTTCCAGGACAGCCAGGGCTACACTGAGCAAAACCCTGTCTTGAAAAACCAAACTGGGCTGGTGAGATGGCTCAGTGGTAAAGAGCACTGACTGCTCTGCCAGAGGTCCTGAGTTCAAATCCCAGCAACCACATGGTGGTTCACAACTATCCCTAATGAGATCTGACACCCACTTCTGGTGTGTCTAAAGACAGCTACAGTGTACTTACATATAATGAATAAATAAATCTGTGGGCCGGAGTGAGCAGAGGTCCTGAGTTTAAGTCCTAGCAACCACATGGTGGCTCACAACCATCTGTACAGCTACAGTATACTCATATACATAAAATAAATAAATACATTTTCTTTTATAAAAAGAAAAGGAAGGAAGGAAGGAAGGAAGGAAGGAAGGAAGGAAGGAAGGAAGGAAGGCAGGCAGGCAGGCAGGCAGGCAGGCAGGCAGGCAGACAGACCGACCAAACCAAACCCATGGAAGTTCATAGCTGGGTGGGTGGTGGTGGCTCACACCTTTAAACCCAGTACTTGGGAGGCAGAGGCAGGTGCATCTCTGTGAGTTTGAGGCCAGCCTGGTCTACAGAGTGAGTTTCAAGACAGCCAAGGTTTTAAGATCTGCCAGGAGATCTTTCATTGTCTGCTTTCACTTGCGCATGGGTTAGCATTCCTGCTGCTTGGTTGAGCAGTTATTGTAATATCGAAAGTGTCCTGTGATTAGACAAGCTTGAGAACTGTTGATCTGGGAGCAGAGCTGGACCTTACCCTATGCAGTAACCCAGCTATGTTCTTGGCAAGAAAATTAGGGCACATCTAGATCTGTCTAGAATTGCTGGAACAGACAACAAGGCAAGCATTCGCTTATGAAAACCTGGGCATCAACCAGGACTGAGTTTCCAGAGAGCATCACCCATAGCATGCCTACCTCCTCATGAAAGAGGGCTAAGAGAGCCAGGTCACAACGAGGGTGCCCAAGTGGGTAAAGATTTGCCCGTGTTATAATGGAAGGGTACTCCATGGGTGATGGTTTTCATCTCTAGAGAACATACTAAAAGAATTGCTGAACAATAATTACAAAGGGAGCCATTTACCTAATGATTGCTAGATGCCAGACCATGGGAGCCACTTTTGTGCCTTATTTTATATCACCTCTTCAAGAAACATTGATGTTACTGTTTTCTCATTATTCTCTTTTTATTGATGGGAAACTGAGGCACAATAAGGTCAAGAAAAGTTTCTTGATCATGACAGCAGTGTTCAGATCAGGATATAGATAATTTAAAAATTCTCTGCATCTAGAATAGTCCTGTGGACTTTTGGGTGGCTGATGTTTAACTAACTGTGACTTTTGGTCACGTTAACCCTCATGGATTTTCCTTTTCTCTTTCAGCATGTGAAGATGGATATAGGCTTGAAAATGAAACCTGTATGAGGTAGGGTCCCTATTCTCTTTTCCTGATGAAGTTGTTACAAATGTCTTTAAAAAAAAAATACTACCCTGGGGCTGGAAAGATGGCTCAGCGGTTAAGGGCACTGACTGCTCTGCCAGAGGTTCAGAGTTCAATTCCCAGCAACCACATGGTGGCTCACAACCATCTGCAATGGGGTCTGATGCTCTCTTCTGGTGTGTTTGAAGAGAGCAATGGTGTAGTCATATACATTAAACAAACAAACAAACAAACCTTTTTTGAAAAAAAAAGATTTAGGGTTTGACGATATTTCAGATGTGGGGGTCTTCAGGAATGTTTAACCTGTAACAAATAGCTTATTGATAATCAGTGATATAGAATGAAGTATGCTTATTTAAAACACAAAATAAAAAGCAGTGTTGGCATACATCTTTAATCCCAGCACTCAGAAGGCAGAGGCAGGTGGATCTCTGAATTCCAGGCCAGCCCAGTCTACAGAGAGGCCCTGTTTTGAAAACACAAAGAAACGCTGTTTTGAAAAATGCCTCCCTCCCCCTCCAGAAAAAGAGAAAGAATAAAAGACAGACTACCCTAATAAAGAACCCATCCTAACTGAAGAAATTTCTCACGTATGTTGCCTCCTTACAGATTTTGTTGTGATTTGAGACTGAGTCTTATCTTGTCTCTCTCTTGATTTACAGTTGCCCATTTGGCCTCGGTGGACTCAACTGTGGAAACCGTAAGTGTCCCAAAGGAGAGAATGTGACTGTGTGTGGCCGGCCAAGTTTGCTGGCAGGCAGGCTCCTCCCCTCTCCACTGTGTGCTTAACTTCTGTGCTAGGTGTGTGGGAAAACAAACAAACAGAGAGTAAGCCTTGTGTGGTGCTTTCCCAAGCTCGAGGTGTAGGGGAAAAAATAAGACCCCTGCACAGCTCTGCCTGTGCCGCGAACACAGCAACTCACGCGGGAGGTAGGAGCCACAGAGCAGAGCCCACACCTAAAGGATAATGCAAGACACTCGTGAATGTTTCCCGGAAGTCGTGGAATTGGAGGGAGGTTTAAAAGACTTTGAACAGATACATGGGTGGGATGAGAGTATGAAGAACGTTCCTCATTTAGAGTCTTGGGGCAATCACATGGTGTTTGAGGAACACTTTATATGTGGGTGTGCCCAAATTGGGGGTGCGGGGAGAGACAGGAAGCACAGCATTGGGTTTGCAGGGCGCCCAGGAAGAGAGCTGTTGGGCAGGGGAGGTACTGAGGCTGCAGTGGGTGACTGCTGCTAGGGAGCTATCGATCTGTCTTAGCACAGGGGAGTTACATAACTGCAGCGAGCAAGTGCGCCTGTACAGCATTGTCAGGAGACTTCCAGTGCAGTGCCAGAAGGGGAGCATGCGCGGTCCAAGCCCCGCCAAGCATGCTGATAGTGCAGCAAGTATGCGGTCTCAGGCTCCTCTTCTCCCTGAGGAGCGGTATGAGGCAGGGTAGATTTGCTTGCATGGGTATTCTTTTCGCCTTCAGATGCTTTTGAGGTGGAAATTACCTTCAAAATTATGAAATAAGCCGGGCATGGTGGCACACGCCTTTAATCCCAGCCCTCGGGAGACAGAGGCAGGTGGATTTCTGAGTTCGAGGCCAGACTGGTCTACAAAGTGAGTTCCAGGACAGCCAGGGCTATACAGAGCAACCCTGTCTCAAAAACGAAAACAAAATTATGAAATAAAATTTGTGATACAGGATATGGGAGAGCCTAGTATGAATTATAGGAATCAAGACAGTTTTAGGATGGCTTTGTCTCATACAGGTAAATGTTCGAATGGTAACTATCTAAGGTTGGAAGTAGGCGCAATTTTATTTCCTGTGTGTTGTGTATTGTCCGCCCCCCCCATTACTATTCCCTACTTGTATGTCCCACTTTTTATGTCTTCAGGATACCCTACCTTTGTTCTTTTTTTCCTTCCTTCCTTCCTTCCTTCCTTTCTTTTTCTTCCTTTTCTTCTTTCTTTCTTTCTTTTTTTTTTTTTTTTTTTTTTTTTTTTTTTTTGAAAAAAGTCTTCCTATGTAGCACTGGCTAGCCTGAAATCCACTATGACAAGACTGGTCTTGAATTTTTAGAGATTCCCCTGCCTCCGCCTCCGCCTCCTGAAGGCTTTCTACATTTGTGTTCAAGGGAATAGTTATCTTTCTAGAAGGTGAAATTCATGCATGAACTCACTTCCTGGGTTGTGTGCCATTGATGTTTATTGTTTTGTTGTTTTTTTGTTTTTGTTTTGTTTGCTATGAACGGTCACCATTTATTCTCTAAGCTCTTGCGGTCAAAATCAACCCCATTGTTTGTGGGGTCTATAACCAGGATTTCTCTCAGGTCCCTGCAGCCACTTTTCCCTCCCCATTTATCCAAGTGACCATCATTATGTCCAGCAGAGGGCAGCCCCCTCCTGGACTGCAGTCGGCCCCAGTCCACTTCAGGAATGAAGCTGGCAGTTTGTCTTTAAACTGGGGTGACTTGGAACAACATCAAGTTAGTATTATGAAACATTTTATGGTGACTAATAAAAATGTTATGACGTGATAGCATGAGCAGGACACACTGAGACACATTTGCCAGCGGCCTCCTTATCTGAGATCTGGGCCCAGCCCTGGGCATTGGTTATGAAGTTGGGGGGACACTTGAATCTCTCCCCATTCGTGACAGAAGCACCTGAGGTGTGTTTTGTGCCACCTTGCTACCCTCAAACTCAGCAACCCTCCTCCCTCCATCTCTTGTGTTCTGGGGTTACAAGTCTGCTCCACCATGCCCAGCCCATCGAGCTGGATTTTCCATAGGCAGGAAATGTCTCGGACAGATTTCTCCGCACCTGCTGTTCTCAGGCCCAGTAAGAGCAGTAAGCCAACCTCTTCCAGATACTGCATGACCTTGGAATTCTCTCCTTCTATATTCCTGGCTGTCACCCAGTTCCAGCATACTCTAGGCACCAGGGTAATCCGTATCCTGCCTTTTTAAAGTGTTTTTGCTAGCTCTCTAGTTCTGCCCAGGCTCCATGCCTTGCTGCCTGTAGAAAATATCCTTCAAAAGGGTAGGATGTCTTTCCCAAGGCTTTAGCTTTCAAGGACATGCAAGTCACCCATACCCAGGCTGGGGACCCCAACTAGCTTATCCCTTTTCTCTTCTTATTATGTAGTATTTGTCTCTGTTCATACCCCAAAGTCCAACAATTGTGTCTTCTTATCCCCTTGTCCAGAATTCTTTTCTAACCAGACCTGTCTTTTGCCTTTTTCTGCCCCCTCCTCTTCTGCTGTCCCCTCCTCCTCTGCTGCCCTCTCTCTTCTGCTGTTCTCTTAGGCTTGCACACTTTCTTAGTTGCTTGAATCTTATGTTGGTTGCTCTGCACAGGTATATATCATCACACCTGCTGCTTTGAGTTGCTTCAACTTTTTCCCATCTCATGCATGCCTGTTTGTATATGTGTGTATTTATGTGTATGTATGTGTATATGTGTGTATGTACATATGTATGTATATATGTATGTGTGCATATGTATATGTGTATGCATGTGTTTACTTGTTGAATTGGGATCTAGCCTATCTCCCATACTAGCCTAAAACCTACTTTGTAACCTAAGATGACCTCAAACTCAACAATCCTCCTGCCTCGGCCCTCTGTGTGCTGGGGTTATAGGCATGCGCTACCATGCTGGCCACCTTTTTCTCTTTTTCAAATTAACTGTACTTTGCCATAGCATAGAACAGTGTAAAATCAATTAGAGTAGAGGTGTAAGGTAAGGAAAGGGGAGCCTGCACGCCATCTGTCACCCACTACACACTGCACACCGTCTGCATGAGGACCAGCAGGCATCTGCCACCCAGAGTTCCAGACTTCCTCACTCCATACCCACGGAATCAGAATCTGGAAATTTACCAAACCCAGCAACTTGATTATGTGCTGCATTGCATGCACCCTACAGCTTGAAGAGTGCAGGTGTCATCCGAGTGGATGTGTGTCTCTTTTGCAAATAATTGGACCTCACTGGAGATACTATTTTTTAACCTAAACTCTTAAAGCTATACTATTTTTTTTTAATTTTTTATTTTACTTTATTTTATGTTATTTATTTTGAGACAGGGTTTCTCTGAATAGCCCTGGCTATCCTGGAACTCACTCTGTAGACCAGGCTGGCCTTGAACTTAGAAATCCACCTGTCTCTGCCTCCCAAGTGCTAGGATTAAAGGCATGTGCCACCACTGCCCAACCGTGTTTTGTTTTGTTTTTTTTAAGCTATACTATTTTTTAACCTAAACTTTTAAAGTTAAAATTTAATTTTATGTGATTGTTTTGCCCACATGTATATATCTGCACAGTGTATATACCCAGTATCCACAGAGGCCAGAAGAGGGCAGTGGATCCTCTGGAACTAGAGTCACATATGATTGTGAGTCACCTTGTAGGTGCCGGCAATCAAACCCAGGTCCTCTGGAAGAGCAGCCATCTGTGCTGACCAGCCATCTCGCCAGCCCTGTCACCTGTTTAACCGTGCAGTGACTTAATTTCTACACTCTTACTATGATAATGTTGATACTGCCATACTATTCTATACTATAATTTCCTTCTGTCTACCTTTTACGACACCTTTTTACCGGATTGTCCTCAAAGCCATTTCTCCCACTTATGGTTACTGTCACTTCATCAGACTGCAGAACTCGCACCGTTGTTTCTCATTAGTTTCTTCCTACCACAGACATTTTCATCCATCTCCCTTTCACATCCGTTCCACATGCCCTTTGCTTCAAAAGCTCTGGCTTTTGTAAATGCAGTCCCTTCTGGCTTTGCAGTGGCTCTTTAGAGCTGTCTTTTCAGTTTCCAACAAACCAGAGCACCCCACTTAAGGATATTCCCGACTGTCTTCCACCCACCCAAAACGTGGTATAGAAAGAACGTCTCACTTTGCTCTCCTTGCCATCCATCGCATACAGCCACAGGGAGATTCAGATCAGAGGGAGAGAGCACTGTGTGTCAGCAGAAATAGCTCAGAACGCGCACATCGCTCAGTGCGCATGTCCGGAAAGCCAGAGACAAAACAGGAGGAAATTCGATTCTAACCACCCGCATGTCAATGCTAGCTGGCCTCAGCTGGGGGCCGTCCTTTCCCATTGGAACTTGAAGGAAGCAAGGCATCGGGGGAGAGGAATACTATTCTGTATTTGATATCCCTGTAGCCTGATGAGATGGAAGGGACAGAAACTCCAGCTGAGAGTGAGTCACATGGAAAATTCTCCTAACAGAAGGGAGTAGCAACCCTCGATTCACACACAGCCTGGAGACTGAAAGGAAGACTCCAGAAGAAGAAAAGGAAGGCCTTGAGTCAAGTTGGAAGAGGATGGGAAAGCTTCAGAGGCAAAACTCTGACCTGATGTGGTTAAGCACCGAATGAATTTTAAACGAAAACCAATACAGCTTCCTAGGAAGGTCTGTTGTACAGGTGAAAGGATGTTCATCGATTAAAGTTCTGGAGGAAGGCTGACAAGTTTAAGCAAAGTTTATTGGAAGGACGTGTCCTGGGACCTGAGTGTCTGACATGGCTGGGATCGCTAGAATGGGCAGCTGAGGTCAGAACTTACAGAGCACACCCAATCGGGACTCCACCTCCTCTCTGCTTTTGCTTCACAAGGCTGTACACAGGCTTCCTTCCCTTCCCAGACTTGTGGTTTAGTCATTTTGAAAGAGAAAGTCCTCTCTGCTTTCCACATGAGTCTGGGCGTTGTGTTCATTCCTCATCAGCTGTGGCTGAGAATGTCAACAGGATTCTCCCCCACCTCCCCGAGAGTGCACGGGTGGAGGGATTAAACAGTTCTGGGAAGGGGTAGGGTACACAGACAATGGGTTTCGCCCAAGTAAACATGTAAACAAAGCTAAGAGCTCTGGAGGAAGGTGGTATCCAAGGTTGGTTTGGTGAAAAATGCAAGCTGAGAGGATGGCACTGGCCAGCACTGAACTACCAATGTGTGTTCATGGGGAAGGAGGCCCGAGGAGCCCAGCTCTCTCTGCAGCATCTCCTCACACTAGAAAGCACAGGACTGTCTCAATCTCACAGAAAGACTCACAGCACCCCTCCACGGCCAGAAGCAAACATGACAGTTGGCGCTGGGGAAGAAAGAGCCCACGAAGCCCCATGTCGCAGAAAGCAGAAGTGAGCACTTACACCTAAAATGATTCTGTAAGACATTGCCCTTGGTAGAGGTGGGTAAGGGTCTATGACATCTCTTCATCCTCTTACCTTTATATTTCTTTTATTTAAAATATTTAATTTGCATACGCACTTTCAAGATTCACGTTGGCATTTTTCAAACATAATTCTTTTAGGTTCTTTTTACCCGATGAACCCCTCAAGTCCCTCCCACCTCCCATAGACTCCTTTCCTGTTGTCATCTGTGTCCTGTCACCTCCCCTCTTAACTCTTAGCTGTCCCCTCTCACGTTCTCCTTTTTGGTTTTATAACTCACCTCACATCCATTCCTAGCCCCACATACAAACATTACACACTGGGATCACTTAGTATATTTTCCAACTCCATCCATGTTACTGCAAGTCTCATGCTGCCATAGCACACACATACATAGAAGTGTTCACATTGCTGTGACGTCCAAACATGGGGGCCTTTACAAACAGAATATGGCTGTGTTTTACCAATATATTGGTCCTCAGTGAATGAATGCCATTAGAAGAAGAAGAACGGGCAGTGTATGGTAGTTGATACCTAAAGGGAAAGATGGGGAAGTGAGTAAGGTTTTATTTTGTTTATTTAAAAAGCTATCCTGCTAGGTATGGTGGCACACACTTGTAAGTCTAGTATTTGGAAGGTTAAAGGAGGAGAATCATGAGTGTGAGGCCAGCCTGGGCTACATGGTGAGTTCCAGGCTACCCTTGGCTATATAGCCAGAGTTATTGTTCCCTGCTCCTTCTACTTTCATGCCATTCTTGTGTGTGTGTGTGTGTGTGTGTGTGTGTGTGTGAAATACATATATATTTTTTAAGTTTAGGTTTCTCATATGAGAAAAGGACAATATTCATATTTCTGAGTCCAGCTTATGCTATACAGTTCCATCTGTTTTCCTACAAAGTATATTGGTTTATGGCTTTTTTTGTTTTCTGTTTTGTTTTTGTTTTTGTTTTTTAAGATGTATTTATTTATTATATGTAAGCACACTGTAGCTGTCTTCAGACACTCCAGAAGAGGGAGTGAGATCTCATTATGAATGGTTGTAAGCCACCATGTGGTTGCTGGGAATTGAACTCAGGACCTTTGGAAGAGCAGTCAATGCTCTTAACCTCTGAGCCATCTCTCCAGTCCCCTGTTTTTTGTTTTTTTAGACAAAATTATTTCAAAGAGGAATGTAACCTGCGGCCCCTTGCAAAGATCACTGCTATCATAGATATTTGCTTGTTTTGCTATAAATGAGAAAACTTAGTTTGATGTGTAGAATAAAAATTAAACTTTTATGTTTGTTTTTTGAGACAGGGTCTTTCTGTGTTGCCCTGGCTGTCCTGAAACTCGCTCTGTAGATCAAGCTAGCCTTGACTTTACAGATATCTGCCTGTCTCTGCCTCTGACTGCTGGGATTAAAGGCATGTATCACTACTGCTCAATTTAGATTTTGGTTTTTAAGAGAAGAAGAAACTAGGCATGGTAGCACATGCCTGTAATCCCAGGCTCAAACAGGAGGATCATTTCAATTTAGAACCTGCCTGGGCTACATAGTAAGTGTAAGTATAGGCTACTAGGCTCTTGAGAGTCTATCTCAACTTAAAAAGAGAAAAAGACAGCCAGGCAATGGTAATACTCACATTTAATCCCAGCACTTGGAAGGCAGAGGCAGGTGGACTTCTGAGTTCAAGACCAGCCTGGTCTACAGAGAGAGTTCCCTGGTAGCACACACATATACAACAATGCAAACACACACACACACACACACACACACACACACACACACACAACCAAAAACAAAAAGACCAGGGGAGCCAGGCATGGTGACACAGGCCTGTAATCCCAGCACTTGAGAGATAGAGAGGCAGAAAGCAGAAGTTCACAGCCAGCCTTGGCTATATGAGACCCTGTCCAAAAAGGGGGTACAGGGCATAGAGAAACCAGATGTGATTGCCTGTAATCCCAGCACTCTGAATGTAGAGGCTAGCAGGAGTTCAAGGGCATCCTTGGCTACATAGCAAGGTAGAAGCCCACCTGGGCTATCCATGACTCTGTGTTTCAAAAATGAAAATAAGTAAGTAAATAAATAAGTAAAAAGAGCACTGGGAGCCACCAAAGTCTCTTAAAAGAAGAAAACAGCAAGGTCAGACTTGCTGTCCAGAGAAGACATGACAGGAGCTCAGGGCAGAGCTGGTAGAGATGAAGAACAGGGATGCCGGCTGGAAAGATGGTGTGGGGTTAAGTACACGAGCTGCTCTTCCAGAGGACTAGAGTTCAAGCCCCAACTTGGGTTGTTCACAACTCCCTGTAGCTCCAGCTCCTTGGGGTCTGCCACCCTCTTCTGGCACATACACACACAAAGCACACACAGACACACACATTCAAATATACAAATGATAAAAAAAATTAATTCTTTAGAAGGGATGGGGGTGAGGACTGAAGTGATGGCTTAGTGGTTAAGAGCACTTGCTGCTCTTCCAGAGCACCAAGGTTCTATTCCCAGCACCCACATAGTGGCTCACAACCATTCGTAACTCCAGTTTCAAGAAATCCAATGCCCATTTCTGATCTCCATGGTCAGTGATGCATAAAATAGGTATCTATTAACTAAGTGCATAAAATAAATATTTTTTTAAAAAATGAACAATGGCTACATCAAAGAGGCTTGTCTGTTCACTCACGTGTGCACACACACTAATATATGAAATTAAAAATAATTATGTAAAAGTAATAATATGGCAGGAGTTGAAACATACGAGAGAGATCTGGGCGCATATATCAGAGTCAAGGAAGAAGAGGGACACACCCTCTGATCTGACCTTGTCCCCTCTATACTGCAGAACTAAACTTCTTCATAATAATCTGGCCTCTTTGCGGCTTTGCTTAAATAAAAGGATAGATAAGGGGTGCATAGCTTATCGCCTGCATGTTCTACTCATAGCCCCTGATCTATGAGTCCATCGAGCAGACGGGACAAGAGCAGGAGAGCTGTGCCATGGCCCTGACTTTATAACCATGTCTGCAGATCATGGATCAGTCTTAGAATACTGTAAAGAGTCTGGTCGTTTGGGGCTAGAGAGATGGCTCAGTGGGAAAGAGCGCAGGTCTGCTCTAACAGAGGACCTGGGTTCCACTCCCAGAACCTATGTGATGGCTCACAACCCTCTGTAACTGTCCCAGTGGATCCTGATGTCCTTACCTGGTCTCTTTGGTCATGTCACAGACAAATAGTTGAATAAAACATTGGTAATGAAATATAAAATGTGTATTTTTGTAAAAAGAAAAAAAATCTAGTTTTTTCTTTCAAACTAGATCTTGTAACCCGAGAAACCAATTTTAATTTTATATCCATACAAAAATAAGAAATTTAATATAATTTATCATAAATTTTGCTACAATATACAGATATAAAATCCAACTAATTAGATATGTTAGCATTATTATATATAATATATGCTTCTATCAGTGCTAATTTCTGGTAATTAAATCAATGTATAAGGAGCCTCCTGGGTCTCTGGCATGCTTTACACAGTGAACACAGACTCTGGACTTAGCAGACTGTTAACATTTCTTTTGAAACTGAAGAGTTTAACCTGTCTCCGTTCTGTTTTACCAAGTAAGACTCTAAAACTGAATCAAATATCTGGTGTTTTGTTTTGTTTTTTGAGGCAGGGTCTCACTGCTGCCCTGGCTTGGCAGGAACTCATGATGTAGATCAGGCTGCCTCTGCCTCCAGGGTGAAGCACGAATCTTTATCTTCACTATTACCATCAAGATAAAAAGTTAAATTTCCTGATGTATAATTTTCACGGGATAAAAAGCACCCAAGTGAGAGAGGGAATAAGAGTAAAGTCTTTCAGAACAGTTTGGGGAAACTTGATGGTTGCCTGTCTCTTCTCTGGTTTAGTGACATCATTAGGATTGCTCTAGAGAAAGAAATTTGGGGCTGAAAGAGGGAATCCTCTCACTGCAAAGAAAGCAGAGCTCCAGCCTTGGAGGATCTCTGGGCCAGAAAGCAGGCAGTGGGGGAGAGCAGCTAGGGCCTCCCTGCGGTGGTGGGGTGGGGTGGAGGCTTACTTAGGACTGGGGACCTCCTGCCAATCAGCCCTGTTTGTTTTTTCCTTTGTCTTCTGTGTTTAGCCTATCAGCTCGTCACCGTGGTGATCGCAGCCGCAGGAGGTGGCCTCTTGCTCATCCTGGGCGTGGCACTCATTGTTACCTGTTGCAGGTGAGTGGTGAGACCTCTCATTTAGATCCCCCTTTCATGACCTGTGCTATATGAAGGTGGATTCTGAACCTTGCGTAAACTAGCACTTGGGAGACTGAGGCAGAAGGAAGATGACTCTGAGGACAGCCTGGGTTTATTAGCAGGTTCTAGGCAAGCCTGGACTACATAGTAAGACCCTGTCTCCAAAGCAACAAAATAAAAAGGACTTTATCAAAATCAAAAACTTACAAACTCTGGAGCTGAGGACATGGCTCAGAGCGCTTGCCTAGCGTGCATGAAGCCCTGCGCATGCTCCACGGCCATGCAGAACCAAAGAACAAAGCAAAGTCCCTGCGCATGCTCCGCAGCCATGCAGAACCAAAGAACAACGTGTCGTCCTCCTTATGATCCCAGCCCAGGACGGAAAGGCAAGAGGAATAAAGAATTCAAAATCATCCTTAGCTATAAAGCAAGTGCAAAGCCGGCCAGGTATACAGGCAGCTGTTTTGTTTTGTTTTGTTTTGTTTTAAAAACAACCAAAGTTGTTCACACACATTTTTAATCCCAGCACTCCGGAAGCAGATTTTTAAATCCCAGCACTCAGGAAGCAGATTTTTAATCCCAGCACTCAGGAAGCAGAGACACTTGGATTTCCTAGGTCAACCTAGTCTACATAGTGGGTTCCAGGTTCCCGGACAGCCAGGATTACATAGCAAGAGTGTCTTAAAATAAATAAATAACAGAAAATAAGGAATGTTGATGAGAATGTGGCAGAATTGGAGTCTTTAGGCACACATGGCTGCCAGGGATAGAAGAAAGAAAAGCAGCTTTGAATGTCTGGTAAACCCAGGACTCCCAGTCCCAGAAGATGCTTATGAGCCATTTGCACAAGAACTTGGACCTGGATATTCACAACAGTCCTATTCCTGAGAGTCAAAGGGGGGTGGGGAGAGGAGCAGTCCTAGCGCCTATGGGCACAAAACCCAGATGTGACAGAGGCACATTCTGTCAGCCACCGACTGACACACGTGAACCTTCAAACCCTTGTTCTCAGGAAAATGAGGCATCTCTAAGACCATCTGAAGTGCGATAGGAAAAGGGAGTTATAAGAGTCTCTGCATCTAATTGAGACAGAAAGTAGGCCAGTGGGAATCTAGGGCAGAGGTCAGGGTGGAGAAGTTGGGGTTGATTGATAAGGGGTCTGAGACTTCTGGAGGTGACAATGGTCACACCACTGTGAATACGTTTAAAAAAATGTTTATGAGTATACTGTATGGTTTCGTCAGTCGTCTCAGAGCTGTGTATGTACAGAGAGGCAGACAGAGGAAGGAAAGGAACTATTTTAGCAGTAAAAAAAGTCGGACCTAGCCAGGGGGTGGTGGCACACGCCTTGAATCCCAGCACTTGGGAGGCAGAGGCAGGTGGATTTCTGAGTTTGAGGCCAGCCTGGTCTACAAAGTGAGTGCCAGGACAGCCAGGGCTACACAGAGAAACCCGGTCTTGAAAAACCAAAAAAAAAAAAAAAAAAAAAGGAGGACCTTTTTTGGATGAACCTCAGTTCCAGGCTTCCTGCAATCGAGTTTCCATGAGAAGGAAGGGAAAGAAAGAACGAATTCCCCCTTGTCTCAATTCTCTGTTCAAGTAAAGGAACATTACAGTCATTGATTTAGATGATACCAAAAGGAAAGAATTATTTGTACGTGACAGCTGGAGGGACCTTTCCAAAATCGCTAGTTAACTCTTTTTTGTGCCAGTGTTAAAGGGACATTTTAAGGCATCCTCTGCCTCCAGGAAGGCCGCCGAGAATAATCAACTGCCTTTAAGTATCCCTTCTTAGATTACCATTAAAGATAAGTGTGAACCCGTTGAGGGCAGTTACCCAGAGAAACAGAGCCTGGCAGCTAGGGCACATGGGCCTTGCATTGGCAACATTCTCTACCACAGCCGTGTAGTCCTTTTAGGAGGGAACCTGGACTCTTGGTTAGTGAATGGGAAGCGTTGGCAGCCTGCTCTGAGCCTGGAGGAAGCCAGCACTGAAGGCAGAGTCATTTCTGTGCTTTTCCCAGGAACTGAAAGTGCTGAAGAAAGAACAACAGGCTTTAAAGTCTCTTACTCAGAGCAAATATAATTAAGTGTTTCTGATCCTTGGCCCACAAGACAGGTTGAAGACAGTTGTCTTAGAGTTTAAGACCGTTGTCTTAACCATATCTAAGCCATAAAACCTCACAGTTTCTGAGCTCCTGAAATGACAATGTGGAGAATCTGTAAGCAGGTGGCCCTCCTGAGGTTTTTGTGGCTAAGTTGTAAATAAAACATTGGCCGCAGAGAGGAGAGGCCAGCTCCATCCCAGGTCACTAGTAACCACCTGGTGAGCCAGGGGCTAAGTCTTCCTAAGCCAGCACCACCCTGTGGTCTGGCCCTCCATTCTGAAACCCAAGCACAGCACTGACGCTTCACCTGTGGCTTCTGATGTTTAACCATCACCGAGTTGCTGTCCCTCCATAGTCTGTGAACGCTGTTCCTGTCTCCCTGGCTACCCCAAGGGCACAGCGCCCTCTTCTCCCAGAGGACAGGACACTAACAGCTTCTCCAGGGTCATCTTCATGCCACTTTTAGACTCTTTACATTGGGAAAATCTTTTTTGCATCTTTTTTTGAATGGCAGAGGGGACCCCTCATGGCAGTTTTAGTGTTTTAGTCAAATAGTAAATTATACTACGTTCCCAGTCTTATTTACATTGCAAATCACACTCAGTCTTGTCGAAGATGTCATGTCTTGACACAACCTATTGATAGAATCTTGTTGCACATTTTTTTTTTTAATTCTCACAGAAAGAGTAAAAATGACATAAGTAAACTCATCTTCAAAAGTGGGGACTTCCAAATGTCCCCATACACCGATGCCCCCAAGAATCCTCGCTCGCAAGAGTGGGGCCGAGAAGCCATTGAAATGCACGAGAACGGAAGCACCAAAAACCTCCTGCAGATGACAGACGTGTACTACTCGGTAGGTGTCTGTGGCAGACGGCTTCAGGGCCCCCCAGCTCAGGGGTCACAGCTAAGGCTTTACCGGAACGGTGACATCAGCCTCTAAGACACACTGCTTACCGACTGGTTTAGTGGTGGCCTGGTGACATGGAGTTCTTCAGTGTGAGTATGAGAGACACTGCCACAGAGTAGGTTACTTTTAGGGAGTGGGAGTCATAATTCCCAAACTTAGCTTTAAGAATAGGAACAGGAGCCGGGCGGTGGTGGCGCACGCCTTTAATCCCAGCACTTGGGAGGCAGAGACAGGCGGATTTCTGAGTTCGAGGCCAGCCTGGTCTACAGAATGAGTTCCAGGACAGCCAGGGCTATACAGAGAAACCCTGTCTCGAAAAACCAAAAAAAAAAAAAAAAAGAATAGGAACAGGAACTTCAGAGGGAGAAAGTCGCTCCAGCCCCTTGCCCTCCTCTCTCTGTTATCTCCTTTGCTATCTTGAATCTCACCTCCTGTGCTGTGTCAGTCAAAACTCTGGGCTGGGAGAGGCAGAGCAAGAGAGACTCAAGGCTATCTTCACCATGTAGGTTTTAGAAACTCAGTAGGTCTTTAATAATTGGCTCCCCTGAGCCCAAGGCCACATCAGTGTGAAAGCTGAGAGCTTACCTTAAGCCAGTGGTTCTCAGCCTTCCTAATGTTGCGAGACCCTTGAACACAGTTCCTCATGCTGTGGTGATTCCCCCCAACCATAAAATTATTTCTGTTACTACTTCATGGCTGTAATTTTCCTACTGTTATGAGTTGTAATTTAAGTATGTGTTTTCTGATGGTCTGAGACAACCCCTCTGAAAAGGTCATTTGACACCCACCCAAAGGGGTCAAGACCCACAGGTTGAGAACCACTGTTTTAAGCTTCTTCTGCCCTGCAGGGAAGATAACACAGCTCTTATTGCTATTCCATTTGATTTGTCTTTAATTACACCGCGTCAGCCATAAAGCAGACACAAATGGGGTTATCTGAACCGAAAGATAAACAGATGTCAGGTGACCGCTAATCAGCCTGCTGTATGGCAATAAACATGAGACCTTGTGCTGTGGTGGCTTAATGGCACTAGACATTTCACTATAGAAACCATAATCCCTCTTGTTGCTATGGAGATTAATCAGGAGGATCAGACTTTGGATGGGAGGGACGGGTTTGTTCCAGGGTGCTCTTTGAAATTTTTCAGCCAGGAGGAAGAACAAGAAAGGTGGATATAATAAAGATGAACGCACCTCTCTATTTAAACTCTAGTTAAATGTCCTGTTTCTAAACAGGCATCGGCTTTTCCTTTCCGTCAGGGACGCATTTTCCCTTCCCTAACCGAAGCTGTACTAAGTGTGTCCGAGTCCCATGTGTTTTGCTAGGGACTCCTCAGCCCTGGTGTGGAATGGTGATTATAGCAAACAAGTGGGCTATCTCCTATGACCAAAAAGAAAGTTGGGGAGGAAAGGGTTTATTTGACTTACACCTCCACATTGCTCTGTTCATCACCAAAGGAAGTCAGGACAGGAACTCAAACAAGGCAGGAACCTGGAGGCAGGAGTCAATGCAGAGGTTGTAGAGGGTCGCTGCTTACTGGCTTGCTCACCCTGGCTTGCTCTTTTTTTTTTTTAAAGATTTATTTATTTATTATATGTAAGTACACCGTAGCTGTCTTCAGACACTCCAGAAGAGGGAGTCAGATCTCGTTATGGATGGTTGTGAGCCACCATGTGGTTGCTGGGATTTGAACTCTGGACCTTCAAAGGAGCAGTTGGGTGCCCTTACCAACTGAGCCATCTCACCAGCCCTCAACCTGCTTTCTTATAGAACCCAGGACCACCAGTTTAGGGATGGAACCACCCACCATGGGCTGAACCCTCTCCCATCAGACACTAATTGAGAAAATTCCTCACAGCTGGATCTCATAGAGGCATTTTCTCAGTTGAGATTCCCTCTTTTCAGATGACTCTAGCTTGTGTCAAGCTGACCTAAAACTAGCCAGGACAAGTCCTATCTTCCCTTTTTAGAAACAGAACCTGATGCTATCACCTGAGTGCCATTGTCTCTCACAGTGGGCACAAAGTGGTCCAGGCAGTGCCACCCTGGCTCTCATAGGTATCGTGTTTATAGTGCACATACTCTCTCATAGGCATCGTGTTTATAGTACACACTCTTTGGTATTTTACCTCTACCAAGAAAAAAAAAATCATTATCTCTGATGTTGCATGAGGACTTCCCAGTGCTTCAGATACCTGGCCTGACTAAGTTTTTTTTTTAACTCCCTTTTAAAATAAATTTAAAATCCCTGCCAGGCATAATGGTACATGCCTATAATCCCAGCATACAGTAGGAAGAGATAAGATTGTGGGGGCAGCTGGAGAGATGGCTCAGCAGTTAAGAGCACTGGCTGCTCTTCCAGAGGACCTGGGTAGGAGCTTTCAACTGTCTAACTCCAGTTCCAAGGCTTCAGATGCCCCCTCTTCAGGCCTCTGGGAGAACCATGCAAACAAGTAGTGTACAGACATACATGCAGGCAAAACCCTCATATACATAAAATAATACTCAGAAAAAAAATTCAAATATTTTTAAAAGAAGGCAGCCGGGCGTGGTGGCACACGCCTTTAATCCCAGCACTTGGGAGGCAGATGCAGGTGGATTTCTGAGCTTGAGGCCAGCCTGGCCTACAAAGTGAGTTCCAGGAGAGCCAGGGCTATACAGAGAAACCCTGTCTGGAAAAACCAAAAAAAAAAAGAAGAAGAAGAAGAAGAAGAGGGCGATTGTGGGGCTGGAGAGATGGCTTGGCAGTGGAGAGACCTGGCTGCTCAGCCTGAGGACCCAGGTTCAATTCCCAGCACCCACATAGCATCTCATTCCAGTTCTAGAGGATCTGACATCCTCATCTGGCTTTCCAGACACTGAGTCCATGTGGTACATACTCATACATTCGGGCAAAACCGCCCATACACGTAAGGAAAAAAAAAAAAAAAAGGAGGAGGAGGAGGCGAAGGAGGGAGAGACTTTGAGTTCCAGGTCACCAGGAACAGACAGCATGATTACCGGTCCTCCCCTCCTCTCCCACCCTACCTTATCTGAATACACAAATTGACCTGTGTGGGTTGTGCTTCTGGGTGAGGCAGTGCTTTGCTACTTATGGGTCGCCCCATTTACGTTAATTGAAATGTAAAAAGTTCTACATGTACTTTAGTCCAGGAATAATTGACCTCTCACCTTTTCCCGTTGGCCTCCAGCCCACAAACGTAAGGAACCCTGAACTTGAACGCAACGGACTGTACCCAGCCTACACTGGACTGCCCGGATCGAGACACTCTTGCATCTTCCCGGGACAGTATAACCCATCTTTCATCAGCGACGAGAGCAGGAGGAGAGATTACTTCTGAGTCGAGGAGACAGAGGGGGCCCCGTGTCTCTGAGCCACTTCCCCGGACATCTGGCTCAGAGCACTACACCCCAAAAGGGAGCACCATGCACTAGCTGCTCCTGGGACTCCACTGAGCCACGCTTGAGGGGCGTGGCCACAGTGGAAGGGAAAGACGGAGGCGGAACTGCAGGCCACTCGTTTCAGCACTGTTGTTAACTGTGAACAGGGTCGTGGGCCAGTACCGAGTCTCTGAATGCCTGACACAACACGTAGAATGGAATGCCTTCCATAACAGACCACTAGGCTACATTTCCAGGACCCAGTTTCCCTTTAATTTGCACTTTAATAGATTGGGCAGGGACACTTCATTCTGGACCCGTTTCCAGAGTATTCCAAAAAGCCTTTCTTTCCGAGAACACGTCCGCAGGCCTGTTTGGCGACTGATTGGCAGCCAGGAGCTGGCACTTTTGTTTTCCTGCCTGGTGCCTTGTTGGAGGTAAACGGACCACTGTGACGTAGAGGCCTAGCAGGCGCTGCAGTCAGGTGCATAGTATTTTAAGGTTTCTAGATTGTCTGTGCTCATTTCCAAGCCAATGCCATAAATGAGACCTTGACATTTGCAAGGCTCATCACAAAGCTTTTTTATGTCAAAGTGACACATTTGCTCACAATGTATTAGTTTTACTTTCCCAAGCAAGTATGAATGGGGCAAAACAACATTCCTTTGAATTTCCTTAGAAGCATCCAGGTGTCCCTTAGTGTGTCCCAGCAGGGCAATATCAGTCAGGTCCTACATGTGGTGAGGTGTTTTTGACCCATGGGGGAATTGCATGGGGCCTGAGGCTCTAACCATCAACGTGGAGCCAGAGTCTGCAGGGTGTTGTTGAAAAAGGAGAGGCAGTTGCAGGTGTGTCTGAGCTGGTGTCTCAACTCCGGAGTCAGCTGTAGGCCCCACAATTGGGCAGAGGAATGAACCGAGTAAACTGATACATTCCCCGAACTCCAGTGCAGAAGTTGGGGGCTCCCCCAAGAAGAATGGGGAGCTAGGAGGAAGCCACCGGCAAGGATGCATGCCTGCCAATCTTCCAACCCATAATGTTGCCCACCAACTCAACAGAAACTTTTAACCACTTAAAACTATTTATTCACTGAGGAGAGGACTTACTTACTCTCACCCAGCCATTGATGCATGTGTGTTCTTGGGCAGTGTCCCCTCAAGACTCCCCTATGACCCGAGTCAGCTTTGGAGAACTAAAGGCTGGCCAGCTAAGGGTCTGAGGGCTTGCTTTGGGGGAAGGAAGTTCTGTGTTTTGCTTATTGTATTGTGAGATCCTGGGCAGTGGGAGGACTATGTGGTGTTTGGTCCCCTGTGGAACTATCAGCTTGTGAGATGTCCTGGGTTTGGATGAGGTGAAGAGGTCAAAGCCTTATCCCCACCCAGATGATGGGGACTCCACAGCATATATTTCTGGAAATGGGACAGCTGTTAGAAATGGTTCTGTATGTGTTTCTTTGATGTTCTCTGATTCCTCTAAAATTTATGAAGGCCCCCATCCTCTTTTAAGTGTATCTTGTGTCCCATGGTCTGGTGACATGTGTCACCGATGGACTGTCACCACTCACTCTTACCTCCTACAGCAGGACCGTTTAGTCAGGTACAGAGGATTTTAACCATGTTACTACATTCATAGTACAGAGGATTCTGTTGCTCTTGGTTGATGTTAACTTAAAGTTGCAAAGCATCGCCATCTAGAAGCCATGGGTCTTGTTTGTGTCTCTGTGTGGAACCAATGGTTCCTTGTGTCATTGTGAGCCCCTGTGCTCTGCTTGCCTGAGCCCAGATCCCTTTCGAGGTAACCAGGTTCTAGCCCTTCTGGCAGTATTCCTGCTTGTCCCAGGCCTCATTGCTGTGGGAAGAGCCAGTGTGGTGGCTGTTCCCAGACACTTCTAATGTCTTCAGCTGGCAGCACAGCTGGTGAACACCTGTGTAGGGGGGCAGACTCCCAGGTGGTGAGTCAGGAGTACAGGGCCAGGAGCCTCAAGCCCCACAGAATGAAGTACTCTGTTCCTGGGAAGAATTCCAACATCCAGAAAAGTGTCCTGTGAGTTCCAAAATTGCTTGTTGACTCACAAGTTTGGCCCAAATAGAACGGAGTGAAAGTGTTCATTTTGTTCTTTTTTTACTGTGAAAAACACCAGGAGAGCCCCCAAACAAGGGTGCATTCACACTGGGTCTACCGTTTGTAGGTAGGGGAGAAGCTTGCGGTAGAAAGGCCTCTGCCCGCCATTGGGATGAAGGGGATATGGCTACTCTCCTACTTGGGGTTACATCCAGAAGGAGCCCCAAGAGGACACCAGCAACCCATGAGCAGAACAGACAGGCTGAGCCCACACCTGGACATGCAGAGTCTTTGCTAGACAGAAGTGCTCAGAATGGATAATTTGTGTGCATAAAAGTGTCACAGTCCTGAATTGGGCTCCCATGACAAGGGAAGTAGGCAGAAGGGAAAAGCTACACTGCCTAGGAGATGATAGAATGGAGAAGATCCAGGCCAGGTAGAACTTGTTTATCCTGGGGGCATCAGGAACAGGGCTAAGAAAGGGAGGGTCTTCCTAGATCCAGCCTGAGCTCTCTAAAACTCCAAGGTTTTTGGGTTTTGTTGTTATTTGTTGTTTTCTTTTTTCACTTCATGAGCCAGCTCATGACTACTGGGGCCTATTTCTTAGGAGGATAAATAGCATCATGTGTTCCCACCATGGTCCTGGCTCTATGCATGTAAGGTAGGTATCTGGCCTTACAGCATGTGGGTTAGCCAGTGCTGAGCACTCAGAGAAGAGGCGTGGGAATGTAGCTTCGGTGGCAGACTGCCTGCTTAGCATGTATAACACCCTGGGGTTTATCCTTGGAACCACATAAGCAGGGCAGAGTGGGACACTCTTGGAACCCCAGCCCTCAGAAGGTAGAGGCAGGAGGATCAGGAGTTCAAGGCCTTCCTGAAGAACAGGACAACCTCTCTTTAAAAAAGGGAAATACTGGCAGGTTTGTGGTTGGCAAGAGGCATATTGGTACGTGGCTTGGGCCCTCAGAAGTGAAAGGGGGTGGTCTAGGTGGGTTTTTGACATGCACAGCCAGGCTGAGGCAACCGTGAGGGCTGCCTGCCTTATTCTCAGACTCCCACCTAGTAGAAGTGTGAACCTATGTGGGCTGGGGGCGGAGTTGAGTGTCTGAGGTGCTGAGTGATCTTAACTAGGGAGGTTGCTTCTAGAAGTGTCTAAGTCATGTTGAACCAGAACTACTGTACAGTTAGAGCAGTCAAGCTGCCTGGTGGTATTTGAGGTCAAAGACTGAGAGCTGACTATTAGACTATTGTGGTCTAAAAGAGGAAGTCATAAAAGACGGCCCGTAGAGGAGAGCAGTGTTGTTGGAAAGAGACTGGAGGAAAGTCTTCCAAGATGCTGTCTATTCAGGTGTGAAGTTCCAGAGTGGGCAGGTTAGCATCACTAACGTGTGTAGCCTTTGGGTGCTTCCTTAAGCCACTTTGCCTAGTAGTGACCTGTGTGGGTCTCTATAACTGTGGGGCTTTGCCCAAAGCAGTAAAGCTGTACAGCCAAGTTGCCTTTGGCTTAGTGTTTCATAACACACTCAAAACTAGGGGCTTTACCCGTATTTCTAAATTTATGTTGATTTTTCTTTTGAGACCAAAGCAATTCTTTGGGTAGAAGGACAATACAAGGTTTTGCATTTTGATATTTTATTTAAAACAGTCCATTACAGCAGATAGAAATATTTATTTATCTGAAAGCTCTTTTTCTTCTTCTGTTTCTATGGGAGGGTAGAGTCAGGAGTGGACCCCAGGGCCTTGCACATACCAGACAAGTGCCGCCCCGTGGATCTGCACACCCCGCAGCCCTCTCATATCTTCTTGACAGTATCAGTCCAAGGTTCTAGTCTTGTTCCAGCATGTTTGGTTACGGAAATGGTTCTGTAGTTTGCCTTTAGGAATGTCTCTTCTCTTCTCTTCTCTTCTCTTCTCTTCTCTTCTCTTCTCTTCTCTTCTCTTCTCTTCTCTTCTTTTTTCTCAAATCCCCAAAGGGGAAAACACAATAGGAACATTGAAGTTAAAATAATCACTTTAAACTCTTTTTAAAATAACTGGTTAATATAATAGGGATATTAAAGTATTAAATGTCAATCAATTCATTGTACTTCAGTGTCTCCACAAGGTCACATCCCTTTATGTCTGTTGCAAACTTTAGCCTGCACAGTAGCCTGTGAAACCAAAGGGGAAGCATTTAGGTCTGAAAGGAGGCAGGTCCTGGCCTGCCTCTGTCACATGGGCATCTTCAAAGAAAACATTTCCAGTGGGGCTGCCTGGTAGATTCTGCTATAATTTTAAATGATGGGCTCAATGTTCTTGTTCTGAATTGTTGAGGAATGTGTGTTCCTCAACAGGGTAAAAAATAGTGATGGGACGGAGCCAGTTTGTCAGGGGAACTGAACCGACTCCCTTAACTTTGGGCATTACCTAGGCCTGCTCTACAGAGAAAAGGACAGTTCGCCATGAGTTGCTGTGACGTATGTGTGTTGCTGGTGTTACAGGTAAATGGGGATGAGGCTGCAGTACAAACTCCGTTCTGTTTGTCCTGGATCTTGTTCTGTATACCTTTAATGCTGACACCCAGGTTGACTGTGTGAGACCCATCATGAGAATGTTATTTAAAGTTGTATTATAATGTCACCTCCAATAATTATTCAGTACTGTAGTAGCAATGTGTTATTTGTAAGAATTTGGTTATTTTTATACTTATATCCACCCTAAGTCTGGCGTTCTAGTCAGCAAACAATGATGCAATAAAATTAGTAAGACTCCCATTGGCTTTCTCTTACAACAAGCAAACGAGAGTGTAAGTGGTTTTGTTTTGTTTGTTTGTTTGTTTGTTTATCAGTGCACTGTTTAAATAGTTGAAGTGAATAGTGGACTCTGAATGGCAAATGGAGGCAATGAGTCATCTCTCTGTCCTCAGTACCCCAAAGCAAAGAAAACACTGTTGATGAATGGGTGGGTGGATAGATGGATGGATGGATAGACGGATGGATAGTTGGGTGGGTGGGTGGATGGGTGGGTGGGCAGATGGCTGGATGGGTGGCTGGATGGATAGATGGGTGGGAGAGTGGGTGGATGGGTGGGTAGGTGAATGAATGGACCTACCTAAGTGATAAAGACCTAACTCAGCTATAACACCATCCTGTCTCTAAATTGGAGAGCTAGATCAGGCACTGACTGCTACCTGTGCCCACTACATGCCAACTCCTCTTGTCTTGGAGATGGGACAGTTAATAAGCATGTCTAAGAGTCTATGGGACTTTAAAACCAGTCCAGGAATCTTTCACATATGGTAGCCAAGGATGTGGTTATATAGCTAGATATATGTTCACCAATTTGTTCATTAGTTGCTTCCTTGAAAGCCTTTCATATATGTATTTATTATACAATGTATAATATACAATGTTCTGCCTGCATGTCTGCCTGCACACCAGAAGGGGGAACCAGATCTCATTACAGATGGTTGTGAGTACTGGCTTCTGGAAATTAAACTCAGGACCTCTGGAAGAGCAGCCAATGCTCTTAACCTCTGAGCCATCTCTCCAGACTGCCTCTCATATACTTTATAGGGGGAAAACCCTTCATATTAGTGGAAGCCAATAACCACAGCTTAAGGCATGAGAGCATCTTGTCAACAGACTCAATCAGGCTGTAGCTCATCAAACAGTTCTGGATGGCTAGTACCCTCTCCCTCTTAACCTCCCTTCAACTAACAGTGCACAACTGAGATCTCTCTCTCTCTCTCTCTCTCTCTCTCTCTCTCTCTCTCTCTCTCTCTCTCTCTCTCTCTCTCTCTCCCCCACCCCTCTGAGACAGTTTCACTGTATAGCCCTGGCTGTCCTGGAATTCACCCTGTAGACTAGGCTGGCCTTGAACTCAAAGATCTGCCTCCTCCCTCTGCCTCCTGAATGCTGGAATTAAAGGCATGTACCACCATTATCCAGCCCTTCTCCCCCCTTTTAATGCTAATATCCATTAAATACTTCTGTACCAATTTGTTTAGCCATTGGTCAGTGGACACTTAGGTTATTTCTACATCTTGGCTTCTGAGACTAGATGGAAGCCTTTTGCTTCATCAGGTGGCCTGAACATTCAACCCACTTGGGCCTCCATCCTGGCTGAGCCTCTGCCCCAGGGTCTGGTTTGCTGGGAAGGAAAGTTCTTCAAGCATCCTAAGACTCAGCCTGAAGACTTCTGTACTTGCAGTCACTCATTTTCCAGTCTCTTGGGGAGCAAAGGCCAGATGGGTAGTAGATCACCCTTGGGCAGAGTCCTCCTGTGTTGGTAGGTGATAGCTATGGTACTTGCAGTGCTGATAATGGCATTGTGACATCATGCAGCTCTTGGCATAGTAAACAGAAACTTGAGATTAGAGAGATGGGGCAATAGTGTCTGTGCTGACTTTTAGACTTTATATAATCATTCCACACTGACACTTGATATAAGACTTTCTTCTATACTTCTCTGCTGTTTCTTCCCAAATTACCATGACAGGCCCGAGTCTAACCCACTGTCTGAACCTGCCCTCCTCAACACAAAGGGACCAGTTAGCTCTGACTTTTAACTGGGGATGGACAGCAGAACAGTCTTGTCAGATATTCTATGCTAAGGGCTAGCCTCATAGCTAGGAAGCAATTAAGCAAATATGGACTAGTGGGGGCATGAATTATGGTCACTTGTGCCTATAATCCTAGAGTTTAAGCAGAGGGATGACGGCAAGTTTCTTAAGTGGCTAGCCTGGACAAACTGCGGTGCCTAGAAAGGGTGTGTCTCGGAGAAAGAGAAACACGGTTACCAGACATGTCTAACCTGTGGTCCATGGAGCACATACAGGATAGATACGAATGCAGCCCAACACATTTGTAGATGAAGCATTGTGTTCCGGTGGGGAATAATGTATGGAGTGTGGAATAACTATGCAATTGAGTATCACCAAAAATTAATTAAAGGAACAGACTACTAGAATAGGGAGAGACACGGGGGCTGGAGAGATGGCTCAGTGGTTAAGAGCACTGACTGCTCTTCCAGAGGTCCTGAGTTCAATTCCCAGCAACCACATGGTGGCTCACAACCATCTGTAATGGGATCTGATGCCATCTTCTGGAGTATCTGAAGACAGTGACAGTGTACTCATATAAATAAAATAAAAAATACATAATTAAAAAAAATAAAATTCAGATTTATTTTTTAAAAAAAAGGAGAGATGCAGCCACAAGACTGAGTCCAAAAGCTTTGTACTAAGTGAAAAAAAAAGAAAGAAAGAAAAGAAATCTGGGTGGGCTGGAGACATAGCAGTCAAGAACACTCACTGCTCTCTGACCTGGACTCTATTCTAAGCACCCACATGGCAGCCCACAACTTCCTGTCACTTCAGTTCTAAAGGATTTGATGCCCTCTTCAGACCTATTTGGGCTCCTGCATGCATGTGGTACACAGACGCAAAACTGTACAAATATATTTTTATGCTGAGCATAAAACCCTGTACACCGAGTCCATTTATAGTGCATCCTGGAAAGGATAAAACCATAGAGAATAGAAGAATGATTGGCAGAAGCGACTTTCCAATAACCAAACCTCTCCAGTATTTCCTTCCAGTCATGTGGTAGCATGACTCCCCAACCCTTGACAGGGGCCTGCATTGGCTAAAGATGTGAATTAAGGTGAAATGTGTCACTTCTGAGAAAACACTTTAGGAATCAGTATGTGGGGGCTAGGTGCAGGAGGCAGAGGCAGGTGGATCTCATGGATTCAAGGTCAGGCCAAGCTACATAGCAAGTATCATGAGGTCACTTAAGAAACACAGGATTGCTTAATGTCAGAGGCACATTGAAAAGCTGGTGGGGTCTCAACAGAAACTTCAAAGAACAACAACAACAAAAGAATTCAAATTTAAAAAAAAAAAAAAAAAAAAGCCAGGCCTGGTAGGGTAAGCCTGTAAACCTCTCTACTCAGGAGTCTGAGGCAGGAGGACCACAGGTTCAAGGCCAGTCTGGGCTCTGCAGTGAATTCAAGGCTAGCTCGGGCAACTTAGTGGAACCCTGTTTCAAAATTTAAAACGTCAAAAAGAGCTGGAGATACTAGCGGCCATGTGTCTAACATGTATAACTCCCTGGGTTCAAACCCCAGCCCCAGTCCCATAAAAGCAAGCCAGAAACATGCGCTTTGTGGTTAGTGTTTGCTCCTGTGTGCAGAGCTTTTGAGTGCTTTTGAGTAGAAACAACCTCCGTTTGAAACTCACCTATATTGTTTATTAGCATTGGAGCCTTAATGAATTTCTTAGCTAATCCAGCCTTTCTCTTTCCTGTGTTAATCTTACCAGGAGAGAATAAGACCTCAACCAAAAGCTTTGAGCCAAATTTTAATCAAGCTTTATTTAAATCCTGGCTGTGGCGATGGACACTAGCCAACTCCATACCCTGGATTCCCAGAGAGTGGCCTTGAATTACATTAGGTACTGATAAAGGCAAAACCCACAAGGCAATGTACTTCCCACCTTTGTCCAGTGAGGGGCAAGCACACATCCTGAGGTACTTCCTGCCTCCGTACCTCCCACCTACATGTGATCAGGCATAGCCTGTGCAGTTGGGACAACCAACCTTGTTTACAGAAGTGAGAATATGTGACTTGTGTCTTATATAACAGACCCCAGCATCCCAGGAAGTTATCTGTTCTTGGCCAAGTGGGGCTTATGGGTTAGAAACATTTTTATTTTATAGATCTCTCTCTCTCTTTTTTTTTTTGTTTGTTTTTCGAGACAGGGTTTCTCTTTATAGCTCTGGCTGTCCTAGAGCTCACTTTGTAGACCAGGCTGGCCTCGAACTCAGAAATCTGCCTGCCTCTGCCTCCCGAGTGCTGGGATTAAAGGCGTGCGCCACCACGCCCGGTTTATAGATCTCTTAAACACAGTCATTTAAACTTAAAACATAACTTTAGCCCTCACACCCAATTTATCATAGAAGAAATGATATAACCTAGTTCAGGGATAAATTAAAGGATTAAATTAAGATGTCCTGCAGAGGCAGGAGGATCTTTGTGAGTTTGAGCCAATCTTGTCTTTATAGAAAAACACTGTCTCCAAAAACAAACAAACAAACAAACAAACAAACCATTTTAAAGTAGATCTGAACGACAGAATGCATTTGACAAGATGCTGGATCTGGGATGAAGCAAATGTTGAATAAATGTGTGTACTCGAAGCAGCTGTTTTTATAATAGAAAAATCCAGAATGTTGATTCTCCTGGTGTTCCCTTCTCATTTCACAGCTGAGCAGACCCCGCAGTAATGTGCTGTTACTCTGACACAGTGACCATCCTCAATAAAGGATGCTGTACTGGCTGACACATCACTATTTAATAATCTACATGGGACTCAGTCTTTATTTAGCCTGCTGATAAGAAATCAGGAAACAAAGTCCTTGCTGTCTCTCTGTATGTTCATTCCCAGGGCTGGGTATCTTGTTCCTCACGCTCTGACTGGTTGGTTCATATCTGGTCCTTTCCAATTCCTTTCTAGATCCCTCAGGACCTGGTGTGATCTTTGTAACCCTGTAACACACACCACCACCACCACCACCACCACCACCATCTCACACACACCCTTCCCACACACCTCATGTGAGCAGCTCCCACCTCTCCCAAGTATCAGGGAAGCCAGCTGGCCCAGAGTTTGCAATCCTGCCGGAAGGAGGGCAGGGAGACTAAATAGGCAGAAATTATGGTGAGTCAGAGGGCAAACATAAAATTGATGAGGAGCTCTTAGTTGTTCATTTCCAAAGCAAAATTTCTGCTCCATTTCAATGCTATCTCATTGTTAAAAAAAAAAAAATCTCCCTTCTATTCTTTTGGTTGCATAGGTGCCAGTATTTTATGAAGTGGTGGTTCTGTCCTTGGGTTTTACATGATAGAGAAAGAGAACTAACTCTTACAAAGTGTCCTCTGACCTCTGCTTTTGAGCCATGGCATGTGTTCCTCTTCACAGGCAAAAAAATAAACAAATAAATGTAATAAAAAAGAAGCATATATTACATATATAGATGCTACACAAATATTTGATAAATGAAGGCATTGCGATGTTCATTCCACAGGTGAAACCATTTCGATAGCTCTCGGCTTCTACGAACTGCCAGTCTTTTTCAATCACATTCCTGACACCCTCCTAAGCCATGAAACAAGTTCAGAGTCGCATCAGAAAGAGAAGAACATACTAGCAGCGCAGCTCAGGCAGAGTGCTTGTCTACGTCCAATCTCCAGTACCAAAAAATAAATAATTAAAAAGCTGCACCAGTAATTCCTCACACAATAACATGACTGGAGGGTGACCTGGCAGCTCCTTGGACAGTGTGACAACAGACAAAGAAGACCATTCTTCTTATTCTCTGCAACGTCTTTACCCAACTGTCGCCACACCCCTTTGTTCTCAAGAGCAACTGGGAAGTGGCTTGTGGTGGCTTACAGGAGCATTCGAGATTCCCCCGAATGAACGCACACTGTGGGCCTCTGCTTGCTAATATATTCTCCAGACTGGTATGGTGGTGAATGCTGGTATCTACAGTACTTGAGAAACTGAAGCAGGAAGAGCGTGCACTCAAGTCCAGCCCAGGCTACATATGGAGATGTCTCAAAAGAAGACCAAAACAACCACAGATTATCCTCAGATATCTTTGGGAATATGTCAGCAGGTTGATATTTCCGGGTTTTATTTCTATTAATAGAAAATGTGTATGCCTTACAACAAGGTTCAGGGTCCAGGCCTTCCGGATCCTATATGCAATTTCCAGTTGCTTGTGTGAATAAAAGGATGTGGCAATCCAAAAGTAATAAAGCATGCTTGGAACCAGGTGACTCACAGAGGCTGAAGCTGGAAATGACGTATTGTTTGGCCCCCACTCCTTTTTACTAATAAGGAAACTGAACATCAGAGAGGGTGACTTCCCATGGCTAAAGAGCTTATTTGTAGAGGGAGTTTTAGAGAACTCAGACTGTAAATATCCAATTTATTATACTTTCCAGGGCATGTGTCATTTCTGAAGGAATTTGTCAGAAGAGCATGACGCTGCAGAGTTCACGTGAAAGGCGACAGATGAGACCGAACTCCACAGTAGAGGCAGAAGTCCTTGGCGATTCTTGAAAAAGTCTGGTTGGAGACTAGGCAGATGTCTGGATGAAATAAAAATGGTGTGGCATGGCTTGACATGGTGTGGCATGATGTGGCATGGTGTGGCGTGGCGTGGAGTGGGGTATAGAAAGCACAACCCTTGAAACCCGAGTTTGTTGCCGGCTTTGTCATCCTTCATGCTGTTACTTAAAGCCCCATGACCCAATGCCTGCCCACACAACTGACTTCCCAGAGTTGATTCACATGATAGACATCTTGATATTCACCCCAGTACTAAAAGTTCACTCTGGGAGATCAGTCTGTGGTCTCACTTGGAAGCCAGTTGTTAGTTCATTCTAGAAGATACAGTGACCACTCTGCTACGTCTCCCTGATGCTTTTGAGCTGTGGTGAGCTCACACTAGAGCAGTGTTCTCAACCTTCCTAATGCTATGACACTCTAATACAGATCCTCATACCGTGGTCACCCCCAACCATAAAATTATTTTTGTTGCTACTTCATTACTGTAATTTCACTACTGTTATGAATCGTGATGTAAATATCTCATATTCAGGATGTCTGATATGAGACTCCCAACCCCCCCCCCAAAAAAGTGGTTGTGACCCACAGGTTGATTGCAGCAGAAAAAAAAATGTGTCCAGAGGAAAGAGATTTGTTCCCAACTTAACCATGATTATTATGGCAAAAATGGCTCCTGAGGAGCTGTGGGCTTCGGGAACAGTGCCAACAATAAATTTTAACACAAGACAACGATTTTGAAGAGTTTCTTTGAGCCTAGACAAGTTGATATTAAATAAACACAAGGCAAAATGGCGCTTACATACAGATTTTATACTGTGTAGAGGCGTTTGATCAATTCATGTTTGTGGTTCACAGTGATGTGAGCCAGCTTTCTAACTATCCCGTGCAGCCAGAAGTTAAACTGAAAAGCAAACACATTTGCATCTGTTGGATTTTTATTAAGCTACAGTTCCTACCACTGTTTTGGGGCCTCAATGAAAATGAGTAGTTTTTCCTCCCTCCCTCCCTCCCTCCCTCCCTCCCTCCTTTCCTTCCTTCCTTCCTTTTTCTTTCAGAGACATGGTTTCTCTGCGTAACAGAGCCCTAACTGTCCTGGAACTCAGAGGTCCACCTGCCTCTGCCTCCCAAACACTGGCATCAAAAGCATGCACCACCATGCTTGGCCCTGATTTCCACTTCTGTGTTTTGAAGTGCATTTGTGTGCTCCCCAGGGAGTTACAAGAGCCCAGGAGGTTGCTCTGAGCATCAATTGCCTCAAGACAATATACTCTGAAATTAACATTTTTCTCTCTTCTCTCTCCTTTCCTTTCTTTCCTTTCTTCTTTTCTCCCTCTCCCCACTTCTTCTCCCGTACCTTTACCGATATATGATTCTATCTCGGTCACAGGGGCGCACCACACCACCACAACCAAGTCCATGTTCATTATTCCAACAAGAAGCCTGTGCTTCTGAGCCAGCGCCTCCTGCCCCAGCCCAGCAGCTGGCCCACCTTTCATCTCTACATCTGTGTCTGTTTGTACATTTATTACAAACAAAATCCTGCCATATGTACTGTGGGGTAGCCACCGAAGACGACTTCTTAGATATGGAGTTTAAGCCAATAGAAAGTCTTTATAACCTGGCAGGTGACTACCCTGGGTGGTCAGGATCCCACTGTAGCCCTGAGCCTTTCTCAGGGTAAGCTTTGAAACACAAAAGCATGTTCTAGGTTGACATATTTCGGTTAACAAGAACAGTTAACCAAACGTGTAACTACAGAAGCCAAAAAGCAAGGATAGTGCATGTGGGCCTTTCCCAGAGCTATGGACTTTGATGGAGTTGGTCTTTGTTTTCGTTTTGGCAGGCATTACTGTCTATGTGCCGAGTTTTACAGCCAGAATGGCACTTCCACCTCGGAGTTGGTTGTGCTAAGGTCTGGGACCCCATTACAATATCATAATTTTTGTCTGTGCTCTCCTTCCTCACTGTTATTTTCAAGTTTATTAGCGTTGGGCTCTGCTTCCTTTCTGTGGCTATGATGAAACGATCTGACCAAACCAGGCATGATGGGTAGGCACACACCTTTAACCCTGGCATTCGAGGCAGAAACAAGCAGATCTCTTAAGTTTGAGGCCAGCCCCGTCTAAGAGTGAGTTCTGAGCCAGTTAATGCTGTACAATAAGACCTTATCTCAAACTAAACTAAACTAAACTAAACTAAAAACTAAACTAAACTAAACACACTCTGACCAAAAGTAACATAGGGAAAGAAATATGTATTGGGCTTACATGTCTGAGTCACAGTCTGTCATTGAGGGCTGCCAAGGCAGGAACTCATGCTCTAAGTACTTGGGAGGCAGAGGCAGGTGGATTTCTGAGTTCAAGGCCAGCCTGGTCTATAGAGTGAGTTCCAGGACAGCCAGGGTGATACAGAGAAACCCTGTCTCAAAAAAACAAAAACAAAAAAGAAAGAAAGAAAGAAAGAAAGAGAGAGAGAGAGAGAGAGAGAGAGGGAGGGAGGGAGGGAGGGAGGGAGGGAGGGAGGGAGGGAGGGAGGGAGGAAGGAAGGAAGGAAGGAAGGAAGGAAGGAAGGAAGGAAGGAAGGAAGGAAGAAAGAAAGAAAGAAAGAAAGAAAGAAAGAAAGAAAGAAAGAAAGAAAGAAAGAAAGAAAGAAAGAAAGAAAGAAAGAAAGAAATTATGGGGACTACTGGTTTCTGGCTCACTCCACGGTTCATGTTTAACTTGCTTGCTTTAAAAGATTTTATTCTCAATTACACATATATGGATGTGGATGTGGGCCTCCTATGAGTGTTCTGATGTGGATGTTGAGAATTGAACCCAGGTCCTCTGGAAGCAGCCAGTGCTCTTAACCATTGAGCCATCTCTCCAGTCCTTAGCTAAGCTTTCTTACATGACCCAGAACCATCTTCCTAGGGATAGCACTACTTCCCACAATGCATTCTGCCCTCCCTCCTGCATCCAATAGTTATCAAGATAATCCCCTCACAGACAGGACCGCAGGCCAATATAATCTAGGTCATCCCTCAGTCTAGGCTCTCCTCTCAAACAACTAGGCTGCCCAGTTGACAGTGAAAGCTAACCAGGAAGTATAGTTATCAGCATTCCAGTCCTTTTCATGGATAAATAATAACCTTTGTATGGATAAGACGTGTTTTGCTTATTAACCAATTGATGGACAGTCAGGGCTTTGTTTTTGTGGTGGGGATTGGGGAATCGAGCTGATCTAATATCTACACTGTCATGAATGATGCTACCCTGGGTATTCTTGCATGAGGTTCTATGAGGATAACCTTTCTTCTCTCTCTCTTTTTTTTTTTTTAAAAAAGTCGGTCTCCTACGCAGCTGTGATGGGTTATTTTATTTTATTTTATGTTTATGAGTACACTGTAGTTCAGACACACTGGATCCCATTAAGATGGTTGTAAGTCGCCATGTGGTTGCTGGAAATTGAACTCAGGACCTCTGGAAAAGCAGTGCTCTTAACCACTGAGCCATCTCTCCAGCCCAAGGATAACCTTTCATTTCTCCAGTATCTATCTAGAAATGGAGCTGCTGGGTCAAGGGCTAATTCTACCTCTGTCTCTGCCTTGCTGAGGAGCCGCCATCTTGATTTCTAGGTTTGGCTCCCCGTGTTCCACCCTCAGGAGCAGTGAGTGAATGCTCTTCTTCCTCCATCCTTACGGACAGGATACAAGGAGTTTCTTGTTGGTAGGTAGTCCAGTGGCTACGTAGCAGGATTCAACTCATATTTCATTCTCTGAGCTGGAATGTTGTGGAGAACTTATCCTGCCTACTTCCCCAGACTTGGTTTACATGGGGACCCAGCCCTGTAGGGCATCTGGGGGTCTCCACTGAAGATGTAAGTCAGCTTAGAGAAGGGTGTCAGGGCTTGTGCCCCCTTGGTTATTCATGTTTTGCTTCATAAACTCAAACCCTGAGCTGTTCTCTAAGACGATACTATTGCAGGGGTTGGGGTTCCCAAGGGAACACAGCAGGCATTCACAGGAAAGGTTACTGAAGGCATCCTGACTTCATAGGAGCTAGAACAACAACCCATCCCTAGGCAGAAGCCCCACGTACAGTGTGCCTCAGCCCGGCCACCCGTTTCTTCATAGATCTCCTTCCCCTGCTTCCCCCAGACACTAAAAGGGTGCATTCTGGGAAATAGATGGGATGTGGATCTCACAACTGGTAAAACTGACTGAGGTACCAGAACAGAGCAACCAGAACAGAGAAGGGCTGCCTGGAAGGAGGAACCTTGCTCGGGAGTCAGGCCCAGCTTCAGAGCAGGAGTTTGTTGTGGGTGGGGATCTTCTGGCTCTGACCTGCCTGACAGCTGCTGACCAGGGTGTAGCATTCGAAGGCCAAAAGTAAAAAAAAAAAAAAAAAAAAAAAAGCCCCATTCTGTGACACACAGACATTGAGCACTTGGCCCCACCCAGTGACTCAGACGCCTCAGAGCAGTGGCTCTCAACCTTCCTAAGGCTGTGACCCTTCCACATAGCTCCTCAGGTTGTAGTGAACCCCACCCTTAAAGTTATTTTCATTGCTACTTCATAACTGCAGCTTTTCTGTGAGGAATCATAACGTAAAAAAATCTGTGTTTTCCAATGGTCCTATGCAACCCCTGTGAAAGAGTCATTTGACCCGAAGGGGTCAAGACCCACAAATGGAATATTCCTGCCTTACACAGAACCTGACTCCTGATGTCCCCTGGTGCCTCACTCCAAAAGACTATTCTTAGAAGGGGCAAATGGGATGGTAAAATGTGCTGCCTAGCCACATAGTGAGCTGCTCCCCTCTTATCTATTCAGTTAGCTCCCCATACAGGAAACAAGGCCAGGTAACGTCTCTTAACTGCCACACAAGGACCTACTTCCCATCAGGGGAATTCTGAGGGCTTGCCTGCTGCAGTTCTGTCCATAGTCTATTCTCTATTAAAACTTTTATATCAGGGGCTTGGATCCGTGCCTAAGTAGCTCATAATTACTCATAACTCCAGTGCCAGGAATCCGACACCCTTTTCTGAAGTCCTGAGGGACCAGGTACACAGTGCACAACCACATATGCAGGCAAAACACTCATGTACATGCATAAAATAAATAAATCTAAAAGAGAAAATGTCTGTATCGTCTCTCATCTGGCTAATATTTTATTGGACTATCTGAGCCCCTGCAGAAGCCAGTTGTGGGCTATGTGTTGTCTATTCAGAGCCTACTCTGCAGACACCATGCCTAATGGTGGAGGGTTCCAAGGTGAGGTTTTTCTATTATGGGTAGCCTTACTATCACAGGAATGCTATCTTTAGTTTCTTGCTGTGTCCCCAACGCCTAGAAGGGTGTCTTCCATTCCTAGGTGCCGGAAGGATTTGGTAAGGAGGGAGTCTAAACCAGTTGCTGGATAGTATGAAAAAATTCTGCAGTGGAATTGCTGGGACAAGTGACATTCCTATTTGTGTGTGTGTGTGGGGGGGTGGCAGTGAACAGTGTATGTGTGTGTGTGTGTGTGTGTGTGTGTGTGTGTGTGTGTGTGTGTGTGTGTGTGTGTGAATGCCCTAGTACATATATAAAGGTCAGAGAAAAACCTGTGGGAGTCCATTGTCTTCTCCCTGGGTTTTGAACTTAGGTCTTCAGGTTTAGCAGCAGTCACCTTTCCCTGCTAAGCCACCTTGCCAGCACCAACATTTAGTTCATATTGCCTATAAAGAATAAGGTTCCCAAGAAAGTTACATCAAAGACTTCACTTGGAAGAGACTTTCCATAGGTGACTTGGAATAACAGCATAAGAGGTCTAGTTAAGGATTAGGAAGAGATGGCTCAGTGGTTAAGAGCACTGGCTGCTCTTCCAGAGGTCCTGAGTTCAATTCCCAGCACCCACACGGCTGGCTGCTCACAGCTATGTATAACTACTCCCATAAGATCAGTTACAAACACCTATATATTTCAAAGGTGGGGAGGGAAGATTAGTGGAGCAGTTATCAATTGAATTCAAGCTTTGAGTTGTCTTATGACGTGTCATTTTGTTCTCCCAGGACACATGGCTGCCAGTGGTCAGGGTTCCTGTGAGCTGAGCCTCAAGCGTGGAAACCAGTAAGAAAGGCCAGTGAAGACCATTTCAGCCTCTGTACCGCTGCCTCTTTTGCTGGTTCGGAGGAACGTTTTTCTCACAACTTAAATGTGCTTTTCGTTGGCTGCTTCCCTGTGGAATAGAAGGCTCCTTCCCCACTGTCCACCTAACAAAGTGCCCTGGATCAGGGTGTCCCAACTTCAGGTGGCTTTGCTGTACCAGTGAGGTTCTTTATGTGGGGTGGTTTGGGTGGTGGTAGTGGTGGGGGTGGTGGTAGTAGTTTGTTGTTTAATTTTTTTTTAACTTTTGTATTTATTTTATGTGAATTGGTGTTTTGCCTGCTGTTTTTTTTGTTTGTTTGTTTGTTTGTTTTGTCTGTGTAAAGGTGTCAAATCATTTGGGACTGGATTACAGACAGCTGTGAGCTATTATATATGTGCTGAGAATTGAACCTGGGTCCTCTGGAAGAGCAAGACAATGCTCTTAACCATTGAGCCATTCCTCCAGCCCCTGGGTTTGATTTTTTCAGACAGGATCTCACTGCATGGCCCTGATTGGACTTGAACTCTGCCCCTGCTTCTGCTTCTGAGATTAATGGCATATGCCACCACATCTGGCTAACCTCGGGATTTTTGACAAACTAACTATACATCATCTCTTCACTCTGTTACATAATATTTTACTTGAAATTCACTTGTATTTTTAAAGATCTAAATGAATTTCTTGTGTTTTTTTAATATTTATTTGTGTGTGAGTATGCATGTATGTATATGTATGTGCATATTGCAGCACATGTGTGGGAGTCAGAAGACAACTTGCAGGGGTCAGTTCTCTTCTTCCACTATGTGGGTTCTAGAAATGAACTTCAGCTTATCAGGTTTGGCCACAAGCTCCTTCCCTGGCTGAGCCATCTCACTGGCCCCTTGAATTACTTTTAAAGTTGATATCACAACCACAGCTAGAAAAACACAACACAACACAACAAAACAAAACAAAACCCTATTTTTTCTTGGCCATAAATAGGAAGTAATTATAAAATAAAAATAATAAAAAGAAAACATTGATTCTAGGTGGACATCTTTGACTGCTCAAGGGTCTGTCTACCTAAGGGCAGCTCTCTCTCTTCTGAAGGGAGATGTGTTTGCATTCAAGAACAGCTGGGAGATAAACTTAATGAACCTCAGATTTTTCTCCTTGTATAATCGGAAAAACAAATTCAGAGGCATACACACACACACACACACACACACACACACACAATCACACATAATCTCTGTGACCTAGTGCTGTGTACAGAGACACCTGAAAGTCACTGGGCCTGCAGCACCGTGCGTCTCAGCCCTGCTCATCAAACCTGTTTAGTGGCTGAAACACAGACCAAGCCTACTGGTTGGCATGGCTGGACTTCAGAAACGGACAGGAGCAAACCAGAATTCCTCTGAGCCCGAGAAAGTACAACAAGACTTCCATCTGTGGTTTTCAACGTTCGTCCAGGGCCAAGCTGCCCTTGAGGTCAGGTTTCATCTTAGAACCACTCCCTGTATCCTCTGGCCTCCAGGAGACAGGTTTTTTTTTTTTTTCTTTTAATCTTAGTCAAGCTTCTCATAATTCCAGTTGGCAGTTGGAAGAGGAAGTAGTGAAAAATCAAACAGCTTCCTGGGGGGAGCCCCTTTATGGAACTTCTAGAAAGTTCCATATAGAAGATAGATAACGCTATGCAACTAAACAGTGCATTAAATTATTCATGGTGTGATAAAAATAAAATAAAAAAAAAGCAACAATTGAGAGCTGTGGGACAAATAGGTAAAATTTACAGACCAAAGCCCTGCCCCTCTAGAAGGCCGAGGAATTTGGGAACACATAGGCAGTGAGTAAACCCCATATGTGGAACCAGGTATGGTAGATCACACCTATAATACACACAACTTTGGGGCTAGCCTGGACTACATAGTGAGTTCCAGGCTAACCTGGGCTACAGAGTAAGCTCCTGTCTTAAGTCAAAGTAAAGCAAAGCAAAACCCCCATAGGCTGGTATTTGAAGCTTCCTCTAAATCTGTTAATCCTTTGTAAGAAGACAGAGCCAGGCTGGAGAGATGTCTCAGCAGTTAAGAGCACTGACTGCTCTTCTGAAAGTTCTAAGTTCAAATCCCAGCAACCATCCTTTTTTTTTTTTTTTAAGACTTATTTATTTATATGTAAGTACACTCACTGTAGCTGTCTTCAGACACTCCAGAAGAGGGAGTCAGATCTCGTTACGGATGGTTGTGAGTCACCATGTGGTTGCTGGGATTTGAACTCCGGACCTTCGGAAGAGCAGTCGGGTGCTCTTACCCACTGAGCCATCTCACCAGCCCCCCAGCAACCATCCTTAATGACATCTGATGCCCTCTCCTGGTGTGTCTGAAGATAGCTACAGTGTACTTAGATATAAAATAAATAATAAATAAATCTTAAAAAAAAAAAAAAAAGACGAAGAAGACAGAGCCACCATGAGCAAGCATGGCTGCTGCTCCTCAAGTCCCTGTCAGCTGTCCCGTGTCCTTATGACACGTTCTTTCCAGCTGCTGCTCTAGGACACTCAGCACTGCCCCTCCTGCCCTAAAAGGAAAGCCATTTCCTGACAAAGCAAGGCTGGTTTTGAAGGGTTGGGGGTTTTGCTCAATGTAGCCTGTTTACCAACAAGTATAAGGCTCTGGGTTCAAGCCCAGGCACTAGGGGGCCAAGGGAAGGGTGGGGACCATGGCTATTTTATATTTTCTTTCATTCGTTGTTTTGTGATTTTTCATCAAAAGAATATGAGCCAAGTTGTGTCTCCTGCCCCCAGTGGAGACATCCCAAAGGACCAGAAGAGAATTAGGTTACTGTCTAGCAGGAGGCTTACTGGCAAAACAATAAAGACAAACCAAATCTTCACCTTTGAGAGTTAATCCAGGGAAAAGTGAGAGGGCTCAAGGTGGATAATGGGGCTTGCAGCCAAGGTTATCAACATGAGTTTGATTCCTGAGGCCCTCTGGGCTTGTTGCTGCTTCCCTTCCCACCAACAAATGTAAGTATATAAAAACTAGTTATGCCGGGCGTGGTGGCGCACGCCTTTAATCCCAGCACTCGGGAGGCAGAGGCAGGCGGATTTCTGAGTTCGAGGCCAGCCTGGTCTACAAAGTGAGTTCCAGGACAGCCAGGGCTACACAGAGAAACCCTGTCTCGAAAAACAAACAAACAAACAAACAAAAAAAAAAAAACTAGTTAATATGTTAATATAAATGAGGCCTAGCTTATAGTCCCAGCAATCCACAGACAGAGGTGAAGCCCATGGGTCTACATAGCAAGTTCTAGGCCAGTGGCGGTTACATGGTTTTATACACACACACACACACACACACACACACACACACACACACACACACACACACACGTATGCGCATGTGCGTGTAAAAATATAGTTATATTAATTTGTCTTTTAGCATTTGCATGCCTTCAAAATTTATGAAAAGTTAGCTATGTCTCACACATGTTCGTTCAGTGATTATATTTTCTCTCTTGTGAATTATTTGAACCTAATAACTTCCTTGTGGAGAACAAGTCACTCAAAGTGCTCACTTTGCACACAGCCCCAGCTCCTGGCCTTACCCTCTAGTGAGCACACAGCCCCAGCTCCTGGCCTTACCCTCTAGTGAGCACACAGCCCCAGCTCCTGGCCTTACCCTCTAGTGAGCACACAGCCCCAGCTCCTGGCCTTACCCTCTAGTGAGCACACAGCCCCAGCTCCTGGCCTTACCCTCTAGTGAGCACACAGCCCCAGCTCCTGGCCTTACCCTCTAGTGAGCACACAGCCCCAGCTCCTGTCCCTACCCTCTAGTGAGCACACAGCCCCAGCTCCTGGCCTTACCCTCTAGTGAGCACACAGCCCCAGCTCCTGGCCCTACCCTCTAGTGAGCACACAGCCCCAGCTCCTGTCCCTACCCTCTAGTGAGCACACAGCCCCAGCTCCTGGCCTTACCCTCTAGTGAGCACACAGCCCCAGCTCCTGTCCCTACCCTCTAGTGAGCACACAGCCCCAGCTCCTGGCCTTACCCTCTAGTGAGCACACAGCCCCAGCTCCTGGCCTTACCCTCTAGTGAGCACACAGCCCCAGCTCCTGGCCTTACCCTCTAGTGAGCACACAGCCCCAGCTCCTGGCCTTACCCTCTAGTGAGCACACAGCCCCAGCTCCTGGCCTTACCCTCTTGCATTCCTTAGTCCTGCACCCAAAATAAACCCCACAGCCTCTATCCACCTATTCTTCTGTCTTCATAAATATTTACTGAGCAAGTCCTACCTGCCAGCTGTTCTGAGGGATGGAGACGGGGTGAACAGGGCAAGGACCACAGTCAACTCAGCAGCCAACAAAGAGAAAAGGCTCCTGAATAGAGTCCACTGGGTAGAGCTAATCCTTTAGATAAGACCATAAAGAAGAGGCCATATTCAGGCTAAGATATCTCCGTGACTTCTTATGGCTGCAGTTGGTTAAAGTTCACCCTGCCTGCCAGGACCTGGGAGGCCCTGCAGGGTCAGGCCCAGTCTCCTCTGATATCACTTTATGCCCAGCCCCCTAAGCCACATGGCTCCTCAAACCCACCCCAGCTGCCCTAGACTCCTGGCTTTTGCACTGGCTGGAGTGTCCTGTTTCTCTTGAAGTCTGAGTAGCACATCTAGTGGGCACTCAGCTCCCATGAGACCCTGCCAATCTCTCCATGTAAAGTGGCCCCTTTCGCCCCACGAGGAGCCATCCCATTGTTGTCTCATTTCTTTCATAGCAATTGGCCTTGGAAATGACTTCCTTTCTTTGCTTGTGTTTTGCTTGCCTGAACTCCACCCCAGCCCAGGAAGGTCCAGGGAGGCAGAGGACTCCCTGTCTTGCTCATTGCTCCATCTTGCACAGAGATAGAGACAGATGCTTTCAGTGGCTGCTGGGAGCTGGGCACACAGCACATGCCTGCAATCCCAGCACTTGGGAGATAGCCTTAGGAGGTGAAGAATGCTTGGCTAGCTGCAGTAAACCCAAGGCTAGCCTGAGCTACAATGAGAGCACATGTAGAAAGGAGGTACAGCAGTACACATCGATAATCTCAGCACCAGGTAAGCAGAGACAGGCAGATCCCTTAAGCCTCTGGCCAGCCATTCTAGCCAAATGGCGGGAAGCCATTTTTTGGCTACTTTTTCTTTTCCTTTTCCTTTTTCTTTTTCTTTCTTTCTTTTCTTTTCTTTCTTTTTCTTTCCTTTCTTTTTTCTTTCTTTCTTCCTCTTTCTCTCTTTCTTTCTTTCTTTCTTTCTTTCTTTCTTTCTTTCTTTCTTTCTTTCTTTCTTTCTTTCTTTTTTCTTCAAGACAGGATTTCTCTTATAGCCCTGGCTGTCCTGGAACTCGCTTTGTAGACCAGGCTAGCTTCAACTCAGAAATCTGCCTGCCTCTGCCTCCCAAGTGTTGGGATTAAAGGTGTGCGCCAACCACTGCCTGGTGTGTTCTTTCTTCCACCCTTTGACACCCCCTTTTTTCCTCCCTTTCAACCCCCCAATGCTAAATAAGAGAGAAAGGAAGGATGGAGGGAAGAGAGGAAAGGAAAGAGATCCTGAATCTAATTTCTTCCTCAACAACAACTGCTAACAAATCACAACCAACCCCCCTGAATGACCGACACCAACCCACCAACCCCTCCTCTCAGGGCTCCAGCATTTGTGTACCCTCTGAAAAGTCCCCAGAATTCCAAACATCACACAATCACAGAAACTGTCTACCACTGACAAAAATCACACCCCTACTAGAGCACAAGGCAAGACATAGTCAGCTGCTGTGGACAGTCTGAAGTAGGCCCACATCCCACACCTGGGATTAAAACAAGAACATATTCTTAAAACATTTCTGTGTGTTTTAAAATAATTATGTATTTATGTATCTGTAGCTGTTTTCTTGACACACAAGAAGAAGGCATCAGATCCCATTCCAGATGGTTGTGGGCCATAGTGTGGTTGCTGGGAATTTAACTTAGGACCTTTGGGAGAGCAGTCAGTGCTCTTAACCACTGAGCCATCTCTCTAGCCCCATTTCTGTGTTTTTTAAGAAAACCAAAATCCCAAAATTGTCGCTACACCAATGAGCTCCAGGTTCAAGGAGAGATCTTATCTCAAAAAATAAAGAAAAGAGCACACGTGCTTGCAAGCACGCGCGTACACACACACACACACACACACACACACACACACACACACACACGGGTTGATAGCATTTCTCTCTATAGCCAGTAGAATCTTTGCTGGTCACCCTTGAAGAACAGTTCCGTTTTGTAGGCAGTTGTAGATACATCTCCCTCTTAATAGCTGACTCTATGACCAAATCACCTACATATAACATCTTTTCTATGAGCAAGTTAACTGTACTCTTGGTTTATAGATAAAAAATTAGGATATAGCAAAATCATGCTAATAGATATCATCTGTTTTTCCGGTCTGGGTTTTAATAATGTGAGAAGACAAAGCATGACAGATAGAGTAAAATATCATTTTTATCTAGTTGTTTCTTTTGAGACAAGTGTAGTGGTAGATACCAGTGGTAGAATTCCAGCAATCAAGGGATTGGACAGAGGGATCAGGATTCAAGGCCAGCCTGGGATACATAGCAAAAACAACACATAGAAAATAAATAAATAAAAACATAAAGAAGAGGTTGGGGAGATAGGAGATGATGGTTCAGTGAGTAAGAAAACCCTTGCCCCATGTAAAAGCCAGTAGGCATAGCGGCTGCCTATAATTCCGGCACTGAGGAGAGACAGGATCCCCCTCTCCCCAGGAATCTGTCAAACTAGACTAACCAGAATTGGCAAACTCTGGGTGGAGAGTGATTGAGGACAGTATCTAAAGTTAATGGCATGCCGCTACATAGAGCGCTCAAGGGCGCTCGAGTACGCATGCGCACAGCACCCGCATGTGTACCTGCCCGTGTGCCTCCTCTTCCCCTTCCCCCCTTTCTTCTTGTGACACACTCTCTGTGTAGGTCAGGCTGGCCTTCAACTCAGTCCTCGGCTAGGACTTCCCCATACTGGGTCTTTACCTTCCCAGATCCATAGTCCAGAACCCAGGTTCCCATAGAGGAAGTGCAGGATATGAAGAGAGTTTGCTCGTTTGAAATAACTCCCCGCCACTCCCTTAGGGTAAAATTAATAAACAAATACAAGGAACTGTGAGCCTTGCAGGAAGTGAGGCTCCTCTACACAGAAGGAGCCGTAAAGAAAGGATTTCTCCTGGGGAGGCGTTCCGTTCTGTTATCCTGGGATGTGTCTTACTATCATAGCCCTGGCTAGCCTGGAACTCACTATGTAGACCAGGCTGTCCACAAAGAACCATTTGCCTCTGCCTCCAGAGTGCTCAGGCTTCAAGGCCCGTGCTACCATGCCCTGCCTCGCCGATTGTCTTGTTGCCTATATTTTTCCAGATAAAGTCAGGGAAGAGCCAGGAGTCAGGCGCTTGGCAATCCTCCATCCCTTCCTGGTCATATTCTTTGTTCAGTGCCACAGAGATGGTACAGAGGGTTCTAATAAGCATTCCCACTGAACAACATGGTGGTGGCGGAGGTGGCAGCAGCCGCCACGGCCGCCTCTGGTGCTGGAGTACTACAGGCATCACTCAGTGTTACGTTTTTTTTTTTTTTTCTTTTAAATTTAGTGTTTTATTTGATGTGTATAAGCGTTTGCCTGCTGGGATATGTATCAATCACATGTGTGCTTTTTAAAAAAAACAATCTTTAATTCTTAGTTTTGTTATTTTTTTAGGTGTGTGTGTTGTGTATGTGTGTTGTATTATGCGTGATATATATATTACATGCACGTGCATTTATGGGTACACGTGCCCGTGTGCGCAAAGGCAGAGGCCGAAGGAGAATGTTGGCTGGGTGTCTTCCTCTATTGTTCTCTGCCTTAGTCCCTTGACACAGGGTCTCTCACTGATCCAGGAGCTTATTGCTTTGGCTAAGCTGCCTGGCTAGCAAGCTTGTCTCTGCCCTCCAAAGCTGGGGTTATGGGCATGTGAGGCCATGCCCAGATTTTTACATGCATGTTGAGGATATGATTCTTATGCTTGCTACATAGTGAGACACTATCTAATACATACATAATACACACACACACACACACAGATGGATGAAGAGATAGATAGATGAGGGGTGGGGGGTAATGGGCTCTTGGGACTCCAAAACAAGAAGACAACAATTTAATCTATAATAGAAAAAACTTGGGGGCTGAAGAGATAGCTCAGTGGTTAAGAGCACTGACTGCTCTTCTGAAGGTCTAGAGTTCAAATCCCAGCAACCACATGGTGGCTCACAACTATCTGTAATGAGATCCAAAGCCTTCTTCTGGTGCATCTGAAGACAGCTACAGTGTACTTAGATATAATAATAAATAAATCTTTAGACCGCAGTGAGTGGGACTGACCAGAGAGAGTAGAGGTCCTGAATTCCCAGCAACCACATGATGGCTCACAACCATCAGTACAGCTACAGTGTACTCACATATATTAAATAAATAAATAAATAAATCTTTTTTAAAAAGAAGAAAGAACTTGGACTGCGATGTAGCTGAGTTGGTGGAGCACTTAGCTAGCACACATGAGACCCTGGGTTCAGTGCTAGACACTGATGAACCATACACGGTGGCAGAATGATATCTGTCTGTGCTCCTGGCACCTGGGAGATAGAGGTAGGAAGGTCAGAAGATCAAGGCCATCCCCAGTCAACACAGACAATTAATTCCAGGACAGCCTGGGTAACATGAGATCCTACCTACAAATGATTTGAACAGATAACTTAGAGAGGGAGACACAAATGCCTAAAATAAGCACATGAAATAATTTTCAACATCCTTTGTCATCAGGAGATATATACTAAAACTAGATTGAGAAGCTACTAGCTAATGGTGTGCTTCTGTACCCAAGTCAGTGTGGCTCCAGAAGTCCTAGACAGTGCTGGCAGAGACGGTTAGGGGTTCTGGAGTGATTCACCTTTGTGGCCAAGCCGGCTAGTCCTTAGTAGACCTAGTAAGCTCCGTGATCTGCCACCCCACCCACACCACGGTGTCCATCTTTTAACATGGATGCCGGGGCCTTGACCGGGGTGTTGACTATACTCACACCCCTCTCCCAGCCTCTTTATCATAGTCCTCTTATTTTTTAATATTAATTTTTATTATCTTTAAGACTGTGTGTACATGCCTGCCAGAGGCGTGGATTCCCCTTGAACCTGAGTTACAGGATCAGTTGGGAGCCACCTGGCCTGCGAGTTGAAAGCAGAACACCTGTCCGTCATCTGCAAAACCAGGAAGCACTTTTAACCTCTAAGCCGTGTCTTCAGCCCCCAATCATAGTCTTGAGTGGAGTCTCTGGGGACAATAGGAGCTTCTGAGCATTAATATGATTTTTAGATTGAGAACAGAGTTAAGGGTCAGGTTAAAGGATGTGGGGATGGTTGGTGTATCTTCCTCTGGGTGGGGCTGGATCTCAGGAAAGGACTGGATTAAGCAAGCCTTATCAGGTGACAGAGCTGGCTCCTGAGATGGTGGGAGCTCTAGGGTGGGAGAACAAAGGGCTGAGGCAGTGACGCGTGAGCACACATTGATCCCCCAGGTGACAGGGGATAATGACGAAAGGACCCTTTGTGCCAACTCCCATTGAGGAGGACTTCAGTCTATTTCCCCCAAGTTTTCAGACAGACAGCTTTTCTGAGGTCAGTGTCCTGCTTCGGTGATTGACAGGCCCCTCTGGATAAAGTCTTAGGAGACGGGGCGCTGGTATGCCTCGTTTCTTCTCTAGAAAGCCCTGTCTCTACCCAGGGCCGTGGACAGAAGACAGAGCTGAGCGCAGAAGAATGATCGACCAGTAACAATGGGCCTGCTTTGCCGGGAGGAAGCAGCCTTCCTTCTCTTTGTGGGCCTCAACAAAGCTGTCACCCCCACCTTCCTTCTTCCCTTCCCTTTTTTTAATAGCGAGGAAGGAATGCTTTTAAAAAGTGACTATGATGCCATTCACATGGTGATTGTTCTGTTGCTGTTTGTTTGATTTTATTGTTTTGTTTTTTAAAGACAGTCTTACTAGGCAACCCTGGTTGGCCTGGGACTCTCTCTGTAGAGTAGGCTGGCCTTGAACTCACAGAGATCTGTCTGCCTCTTCTGCCTCCCAAGTTTTCTCTTTGCTTGTGGAATTTCAAATTCTAAGGAGAGGCAGTTACGATAATTGGCTTCCGTTAAAATTGGACTCACGACAGATGGTGGGCCAAGATGGTTATGGGAAAGGGAGCCTATCCTCAATGACCTTCAAGCCTGCTTCTAATAGGAGCGTGACAACTAGGGTCTATGTCCAGTTAAAGTGATATGTGAGATGGAGGGAAGCTTGGAAACGCTAGCTCTAGAAGTTTCTAGAAGTGACCATTAGGAAAAGCCCAGAGAGGGAGTGCACAGCAAAAGATGACACAAGTCAAGTCATAAATAGTTGAAGAAAACATGAAAGGACTTTTCAGGTATTCTTGGAACGGCAGGTAGAGAAAATAGAATTCTTTGCAGTCAAATGGTGGAGAGTTGGGAAGGGGAGGGCCCAGAAGATGACTCAGAGGTAAAGCCATCTGCCACCAAGCCTGATGACCTGAATTCCATCCCATGATCCCACATGGTGAAGGGTCAAGAATCAACCCTTCCCACCATCCTCTGGCAGCGACATGAGCACTGTGGTGTGCACACACAAAATAAGAAGGGGTCAGAGGTAAGGCCATGATCATTCACGGCTAGATTACTGAGTGTGTGGAGAGACGGTAGTAGGCTCTGGGAGGTGATAGGTCTACCATTCCCAAGATATAGAGAGATTAGCTGAATACACTCACCTTTGACCTTGCAAGGATTTCTAAAGAGAACTCAGACTTCTACAGTTGTCCTGGACTTTGAGTCAAGGATATCAACCTGAAGCTGGGCTCAAGTGACCTGACTCTGAGGCTGGAAGCAGCCCGTGCTGTATGACCAGATCCTGACCACGAATTGCCTTTGCCTCTATCAGTTAATGAGTGGACTTCGGACTTGAAAGACAGTTAAAACTCCAGGCAGCGAAGGAGAGGACACATTTCCTCCTTGGATTATCAAGCAAGAGCAGCCACCATGAAAGGCTTCCTGCTTCTCTCTCTCAGTCTCCTTTTGATGACTGCAGGTAAGAAGCTCCTTTTTTGTTATTTTGTGGTTGCTTCTGTAACTTGATAACTTGAATTGGCATCGTAGTCTCTGAAACAGAAACAGCAGGCTTGATCCTACAACTTTTTAAAGTGACTGCTAGTCTTGACTTGGGGCCATTTCTTGTCTAGCTCAGCTCAGAGACTCTGACATTTTCATCTGTGACCCCCAAGACAGCAGAGGCAAAAGAAGTCTATGGCTGACATTGGGACACAGCAGGGCAGAGGTTTGTCTGAAGTTGGCTAAAGATGACTCAGTCGTGCAAGGATGAGGTAGCAAGCCGGATCTGTTCCTGTGATCATCAGAGAGTCAGACCTGGAGGGGTCGGGGATATGTCTGTTTTCACCAACACTTGAAACTGGGGATCGCTGGCCAAAACGAGCAATCCCTGTGGGGGTTAGACACCCTACAGGTATTCTTCTTCTGGACTAGGGAGAGGTTATCTGGGTTTGAGTAGGTAAGGGATTTGTCCCCCACCCCCACTCCATCCTGGGAGAAATCCAGATCTAGAAGTCAAATGCAAGAAAGGAATAAGGCATTGGAGGCAGTGGAAGGGGGAAGAGAAATTGAGTTCAATGTAAAGGACCACTTGTTTTGCTTTGTTTGGGGGATGGAATCTCATGCTACCAAGGTTAAACTGAACTCTCCGTACAGTAGATGAACTTCTGATCCAACTGCCTTGGAGTGCTGGGTTATAGGTATGAGCCAACATACATGGCAAGATAGGAGCTTTTGAAACCTCTTACTACATTTAATTACCAAACATGTGGAGGTCATCGGACAACTCCCAGAAAGTGGTTTCTCTCTTCCCACCCCCTGCGTGAGATTGAACACAGGTGGCCAGCCTTGGCAGCAGGCTTCTTTTCTTTCTTTCTTTTTTTTCTTCTTAATTTTTTATTATTTAAATGCATTTTATACATTTATAACACATTAATAATATTGAGTATTTTGAGAATCAAATAACATAAAAAACTTGTTCAACTTTTATATTCATATCCTTTCATACCCTAAAAATATCATTAATGGATATTTAATACTATCCATAAGCAAGCTTCTTTATTCCCTGACCCAATTTTTTTTTTTTTTTTTTTTTTTGGTTTTTCAAGACAGGGTTTCTCTGTATAGTCCTGGCTGTCCTGGAACTCACTTTGTAGACCAGGCTGGCCTCGAACTCAGAAATCCGCCTGCCTCTGCCTCCCAAGTGCTGGGATTAAAGGCGTGCGCCACCACCGCCCGGCAATATTTTTTTTTTTTTTTGATCTGCTTTTAAGATTGGGGGAGAAGAGCTGTCCTAAGAGGAGGGTAGGCCTCACCAGATCTCCTCTGCCAAACCTGAGGCAGGTGCTGTGGCCAAGTCTTCAGGTCCCAATTAGAACTGATAAGATCTATGTGACTTTCAGGAGTCACCGCGAAGAAGAAATGCCTTCTGTAAGACATAAGGGTACTGAGAAGGGAATCCTTTGCTGGGAAGGCTTGGGGAAATGGCTAGAGGTTAGAGAATTCATAGTCGTGGATCTCAAGGTACCTTAGAGGTGTAGAAAGGAGACTTGGGCCAGAGAATTCCCCTAGCAGGGTACAGGAGCAGGCTCCACACTTCAGAGCTTGGTAGGCAGGGATCCAAATACAGTGTAGTCGGTTACTAGCTGTGGTTTCTCCTTCCGTAATAACAGAGGAGACAGCCCACAGCAGGAAGCTTAGGCTCATAGCACTGTATCTGCCATTGGATCCAATATTTAAACATTTGTGTTTGCTCTTGCTTGCGTATGTTCCATGTCGGTCTCAGCAGTTGAGGACAGGAGGTGGATCTTATACATCTTCCACCTGTCTCACCCAGAAATGTCATAAGGACTTCCTGGACAATGAGGGCATGCTCAGATGGCATCCTAAGCCCCCTCATCAGGATCCATTTGCCAGCGTTTTGCTTCCCCTAACCACTAGGGCTCCTCTTTTCCATGGCATCTAGTGAGAGGCAGCATCTCTTACTATTGAGGACTTCTGTCTGTCAGAAGCATTTTAGTATGGCTCTCAGCTAGCATTGGGTACCATGTGCTCTGGACAGATGGTGGTCCTAGAGTGTTCTCCAGAAAAGAACCAATAGAAAGAACTTTTTTTTCCTCATTTAAGTCAATAGTTGGCACCCTATAGTTGATCTATAGCTGTAGGGTTATTACTGTGGTGTGGGTTAGAAAGCAGCTCTCAGATCTGAGGGAACAGAAAGATGGAAGCTGGGGCTGGAGAGATGCCTCAGTGGCTAAGAGCGTTTATAGTTCTTGTAGAGGACCGGGGCTCACCTCCCAACTGGAACTCCAGTTGTATAGGATCCAATCGCCTTTTCTGACTTCCATAGGCTCATGCATGCCTCTCCACAGACCTCTGACAAAGTTGTAGTTCAAACAGTGCCATGGACAAATCATCTCAACCAATGTCCATGGGCTCTTCTCAGGTGGACATTTGTGTCTGTCTCACAGGGTCACATCAGGTATAGGGTAAGCCCTTGATAAATGAGAAAGTCCCAGGAGATGTGAGGCAGTGGGCCACATGACTGTGGTCAACTAGTGACTATTTTCTTGGTGATGGAAAAACAATTGCTTATCTCTTTGTCTCTTCTAGCTACTAGTAGCCAAGTCCTGTCCAAGGTGAAGAACTGGGCCTTGCCTGGAGCATCTTACTGGCCCCTGGGGGAATCATAGTGAACATTAGCATCCTATATCATAGGGCTTATGAATGGTTTCCTCTCTACAAAGGTTTTCATTTAATAATTTGTATAATCTGTTGTCAATGTCAGAGTTCTTAGAGACAAGAGGAGTCCCAGGAAATGGGTCACTAAGTGGGCGACTAAAAGGCAGTCTTCCAAGCTTCCTAGGGAGTTCTAGGAAAGCGGTAAATACAGCTTTGATGTCTATCACAGTCTTTAGGACACGGACCATTTATTTATCTTATTATCTCAAAGCAGATGTGTCTAGAGAAATGTACCAGAAAACAACAACAACAACACAAACAAACAAACACACTGGTCCAGCACTCAGAAAGATTGGGAATTTCTGGCCAACTACACTGCATAGCAAGACCTGTCTCAAAAAAACCAAACCAAACCAAAATGTGGAAGAACTATAATCAGCACTCAGTGAAGTGTTCAAAGCTAGCCTGAGCTACAGGAGACTATCTCAATTTACAAAAGAAGGCATCCTTTTTTTTTTTTTTTTTTTTTCTTTTTTTAGTTTTTCGAGACAGGGTTTCTCTGTGTAGCCCTGGCTGTCCTGGAACTCACTCTGTAGACCAGGCTGGCCTCAAACTCAGAAATCCTGCCTCTGCCTCCCAAGTGCTGAGATTACAGGCATGTGCCACCACTGCCTGGCTCAGTGAGGTGTTTCTACGAGATTATTCTCTTAAAACCAACTTCTCAGGTCCCCTTCAACATAGAAAACTGCCCCAATGTGGACAATCAAGTCTGTTTCCTTGGAATGTAGAAAGAAGGCACTTCCTGGTGGTAACAGCGCCACCACTTTCAATTGTCTTCCTCTGAATGTCCTGGGAATTTATTAAACACAGTTTCCCAAATATAGATATAAAATTTGCTTTTTCTTGGTATTAATGTCTTCTTTTGTAAATTGAGATAGAGTCTCCTGTAGCTCAGGCTAGCTTTGAACTTGATAGGGAGCAAAGGGTGTCCTGAGCCTCTTGTCTCTGTCACCAAAGTTCAGGTACTGATCTCAGTGGTTTTTTTTGTTTCCGTTCTCAGTTTTGCAACATGGCCTCATGTAGCCCAGGCTTGCCTCTACAGACATATACTACCACTCCCGACTTGATACTCTTCATGAATGTTATCACCACAACTCTACACTCAGTTAGCTCTCCACAGGCATAATTAAGCTATGTTAGGTGTGGTAGTTTTCAATAATATTTTCCATTTTTGTCTGTTTTTATTTTAAATTTTGTTATGCTGAGAAGGAGCCACTTTTAACATAATCAAGTATATTCATTTCCCCCAGAAAATCCAAGATGAGTTTTGATTAGAATGGACAGTAATTGCTATTATTTATCTAACACACTGTCCTCTGACATTTGGCTACCTTGTTCCCTTAACCAAAATCACAACAGCCTCTGCCTCAAGTATTGTTAATGATCTGCCTGAGAATGTAGCCAATGAGACCAGAGATAGTTCAATTCTGTCCTCTGTGACAACCAAGTCTGACAAGAAGTCTGGGACAATTCAGACCAAAGGGAATTCACCTCAGCCTCCTGGAACAAATCTGTCTCCTAGTGTCGCCAGCTCTTCCATGGTGACTCGCAGCACTAATCCTCCCACGTGGGACTCTGTCCACAGGTAGTTCATCTCAGGCCGATAATTCAGCATCTTCTGGTGGCAACAGTCCTCCCACCTCGGCACCGAGTCAATCTCCAGGTAGTTCATCTCAGCCTGGATCAGCTCAGCCTCCTGGAGGCGCCAGTCCTCCCACCCCGGCACCGAGTCAATCTCCAGGTAGTTCATCTCAGCCTGGATCAGCTCAGCCTCCTGGAGGCGCCAGTCCTCCCACCCCGGCACCGAGTCAATCTCCAGGTAGTTCATCTCAGCCTGGATCAGCTCAGCCTCCTGGTGGCGCCAGTCCTCCCACCCCGGCACCGAGTCAATCTCCAGGTAGTTCATCTCAGCCTGGATCAGCTCAGCCTCCTGGTGGCGCCAGTCCTCCCACCGCGGCACCGAGTCAATCTCCAGGTAGTTCATCTCAGCCTGGATCAGCTCAGCCTCCTGGTGGCGCCAGTCCTCCCACCGCGGCACCGAGTCAATCTCCAGGTAGTTCATCTCAGCCTGGATCAGCTCAGCCTCCTGGTGGCGCCAGTCCTCCCACCGCGGCACCGAGTCAATCTCCAGGTAGTTCATCTCAGCCTGGATCAGCTCAGCCTCCTGGTGGCGCCAGTCCTCCCACCCCGGCACCGAGTCAATCTCCAGGTAGTTCATCTCAGCCTGGATCAGCTCAGCCTCCTGGTGGCGCCAGTCCTCCCACCCCGGCACCGAGTCAATCTCCAGGTAGTTCATCTCAGCCTGGATCAGCTCAGCCTCCTGGTGGCGCCAGTCCTCCCACCCCGGCACCAAGTCAATCTCCAGGTAGTTCATCTCAGCCCTCTGGGCCAACCCAGCCTCCTGGTGGCGCCAGCTCTTCCACCGTGCCTAGCGGTAGTAGCACAGGTAAGCGTGGTCCCTGAAAATCTCCTCACTAGGGTTCAGAGCACCGAAGTCTGTGATGTGTCAGTATGTTCTGGTGAGGAAGGGGAATGGTGCGGGAGGAACCCCTAAGTTAGCGCTCAGTTATATTCTTTCCCTTCCTGTCCCTTAAGCTACTTGCTAACTGTGGAAGATGTTCTTTTAAGTTTGGTCTTTGTGAGAGCTGCCCAAAGGAGAGCCGGAAGTAGTTTCAGGTTCTTTGAAAAAATACAGGTTAGCCTAAGAGCTTGCTGGCTTGTCAGCCACACTGGTCCTTAAGGAAGAAATCGGCTCTACCCTGGAATCCGTCAGGATGGTGGCTGATCACAGTTCCCACACTTAGTCAAGCCTTTGAATTTGGGCCCAAGGGTTAAGAAGCCAAACAATGACTGTCCTCAAACAGTTGTTGGCTGACCAGGGCCAAAGTGTGATTGGCCATAAGCAATGATACTAAACCACTTGACGAGTTCTCCAAACTTGATCTAGAATGAGTGTCAGCAAAGTTTATCAGAAAAACAAAACAAAACAAAACAGAGAGTATATATAAAAAAAGAGAGAGTATATATTTTAGGCTTTGTGGGCAACATGTGGTCTCTGTTGAAACAAAACAAAAGCAGCCGTGTCAATGTACAAATGAATGAACTTGGCTATATCCCAATAAAAATGTATTTATAAAAATAAAGGGTTGGTTAGTTACAGCTCATGGGCCATAATTTACCAAGCACTGGCCTAGAGGACTCCCCAGACTTCAGAATTTAGAGTTCAAATACATCACGTCATTCTAGGAAAAGGAAACTGAGGCCCAAAGAGAACAGTGACTTGCCCCAAAGAGATCATGTGTGTCTCCGTGCACTTTTGATCTCTTTCCAAGTTTTCCTTGACAGATATCTAAGAAATCAGTTCGATCAGTCATTAGCACCCAGCCATGTGGGCAGCTGTGGTGGTCTTAGAACCGGGAGCTTCTCCAGGCCATTTCTGCTTCCTCCAGAGCAGTCCTTCATGACTCCTCATGCTGGCTGGCATGAGGCAAGCTGCTTCTCTCTTGGCTCCAGTGAACTCACTTAAGACCTTGAGATTAATGTTGGGGTGGGGGGGAAAGGCCTTTAATCCCAGCACTTGGGAGGCAGAGGTAGGTGGATCTCTGAGTTCAAGGCCAGCTTGACCTATAGAACAGGTTTAATCCCAGCACTTGGGAGGCAGAGGTAGGTGGATCTCTGAGTTCAAGGCCAGCTTGACCTATAGAACAGGTTTAATCCCAGCATTTGGGAGGCAGAGGTAGGTGGATCTCTGAGTTCAAGGCCAGCCTTGACCTATAGAACAGGCTTCAGGACAGCCAAGACTTCACAGAGAAATCCTGTCTCAACAAACAAAACAAAACAACACAACATCCCTTTGAAACTAAGGAGTGATGCTCATCCCTTCCACCTTTAACATCTAACGTGATTAACGTGACTTAACCATTCCTCCACCAATCACTCTCCTGAGTTTGCCCTTTATTTCTAGAAAGAAAACATGTCTTGTCGTCCTGCGTTGCTTGTTTGCTGTCCCCCAGAGAGAACCCGCATCCTATTTCTCCTTGCTATGGGGCTGAATCCTTTTTTTTTTTTTTTTAAAGCCATTTACTTTACTTAACATACCTGGCTTTGCCGGGTCTAGTAGCACACAGGTAGTCCCAGGGCTTGGAAGATTGAGACAGGAGGATCAAGTGTTCGAGGCTGTCCTTGGCTATGTAACAAGTTTGAGGCCAGCCTGGACTCTAGGGATGCTGCCTGAAAAGTTTAAAAGAGGAGCCAATGAGATGGCACAGTTGGCTAAAGTGCTGGAGTTCCATCTTCAGATCCTACACACGTGTGCCTATTCATCCATCCCACAGGAAATGAATAAGTGAAAGAATTCTTTTAATTAAAAAAACATCCAATAAAACGAAAACACAGCAGGCCCACGGTTGTGTCAGTAAAGCTTAATCAGGACAAAAGGGTAAGCAGTTAAAGCCAGTGTCCTTTTCCCCTAAACACCATGGCCCTTGGAGAACTCTAGAAGCAACCTCTACTGCCAGATCCTTGTGTCCCCCTTCAAAGACAACCTAAGCAAATGCAGTAAGTACAACTGCTCTCTTGTCACAGAGGAGCATGTCACACATACTGGGTCTTAAAATTAGCTTTTTGAACTGGGAGAAGTGGCACATGCCTTTACTCCCAGCACTCAGAAGGCAGAGAGGCAGGCAGATCTCTGAGTTCGAGGCCAGCCTGATTTACAGAGCAAGTTCCAGTAAAGCCAGGGCTACATACAGAAACCCTCTCTTGAAAAACCAAACCAAACAACAAACAAACAAACAAAAATCCTTTTTGAAAAATCTCCAGACTTTGTGGAGATGAAGAACATAGTGAACCAGTGGCTGAGGCTATAGCTCAGTGGTAGAGCACGCGCCTAACATGCATGAGGGCCTGGGTTCAATCCCCAGTCCTGAAAAAAACGGAAGAAGGCAGGCAGGCCAATCGAGATCACCATGTGCTCGCCTGTAGATGTCCCTCCTCCAATCTTACCAGTTTCCTGGAAATAGGGCCTGAGCCATGTGTGTCCAACCCAGGAATCTAGGTCAGGGTGCAGGATCCATTGTAATATTTCTTTGTTCTGAATCCTCCCTTGCAGAGTCAAGGGTGCAGCATGTCCTTGATGCCCCCCCTAGAAAGCTACTACTGGGTTGCCCAGGCCACTCTACCCTGAATGGACTTGATTTCACGGGAAGCTAAGCAGGTTGGACTTGGTCCGTACTTGGATGGGAGGAAGTTCACTAGGCCAATCTGCATTCTTCTTAATTGTTCCTTTTCTTTCTTGGTTATTTCTTTTGAGAAAGAGTTTTCTTCCATAGCCCAGGCTGGCCTGAAACTTACTCTATAGACCAAGCTGGTCTCAAACTCTCAGAGATCCAACAGTGTCCGCCTTCTGGAGGCTGGGATTAAAGACATGTGCTACCATGCCTGGCTGTCTCTCCCTTTCTTCATGGATGTGTGACAGCTCTGCTCCTCAGAATATATTCCCCTTTGGAACTTCCTGCTATCCTGCCCTGTCTGGTGATTACCGCACTGTTCTATAAAAACCTGCTTTGTTTAAAAAGGGTTTGGGGAGCCTTCCTTTGTGTTTGGGAGCAGGCACTGATGCCCTCAGGATCTGAAGAGCTTCCACTCCTTACAAGTAGAAAGCTACTCCTCTTTCAAACAGGGATCTAAGAAAGCAGATTGGGGGCAATCTCTAACCTTTGCTGCCGGCAAACAGTCAGCCCCCAAACCATAGTATTGATCTTCCCCACAGACCGAAGCAAACACACTGTTACCAGGCCTTCTAAAGATGTACTATGAAGTCATACAAGAAGGGTAGAGAGGCCAGGTATGGTGGTGCACACCTTTGATCCCAACACTTGGGAGACAGAGGCAGGTGGGCCTCTGTGAGTTTAAGGCTAGTCTGATCTGCGTAGGAATTTGCAGGCCAGCCAGGGTGAGCAAGCGCTTCCAGAAGGGGGGTGTGAAGAGTAGAGAAGACTCACCAGGAGTTACTCGCTGAGGTCTGTGGATTTGTAATGTCTTTCTCCTCCATCTAAGGTCCCAGTGATCCCTGCAACTCTAACCCCTGTAAAGGAGCTGCTTCTTGTGTTAAGCTGCATAGCGAATACTTCTGCTTGTGTTTAGAAGGCTATTACTACAACGAGTCTCTGTCGTCATGTGAGAAAGGTAAGCGCCAAAGGACAGCCAAGGCGGAGTCCTGCATCTCATATCTGGAAGTGGACTTTACAGGGATCTCAAACAATAGCAAAAGGGGCAGACAAAAATCTGAAGGCAGGCGATGAAGACGGGGGGTGGGGGGGTCTGCTTTTGTTCCAGCCAATCCTGGGGAAGTGGGGGATAGATTAAGGCAGATTTGGAAGCTAGGCTGAAGGAAGGTCTGGTGTGGGCCAAACCCTTCCCTCTGCTTCTTCAGAATGGACTAGATACAAAATGAGATACACAATGTGTCAGTTTCCCCTGAAAACTGACTACAAAATAAGAACTAGTCTACAGTGTACAGATGCAACCACAGGGCACTGAGGCAGAGGAAGGCTGTGAGCTTGGCCTGAGTTGTCAGAGCTCCAAAAAATGGACTTAACCAAGTGCCTCAGTGCAAGGTGAGTTAGGTCACCCAGCGCTGCAGACCCCAAAGCCTGCTTGCTTGCCTTCTAAATCAGTGGTTCTCCTCCTGGGGGCCGAGACACAGGGGTCACCTAAGACCACCAGAAAATGTGGGTGTTTACATTATAATTTATAACAGTTGCAAAATTAGTTATGAAGTAGCAACAAAAATAGTCACCACAACATGAGGAACTATATTAAAGAGTCACAGCATTACAAAGGTTGAGAACCAATTTTTTAAAATTTTTATTAGGAGTAGTAGTAGTATTTATTTTATGTATGTGAATACACTTTAGCTGTCTTCAGACACACCAGAAGAGGGCATCAGGTCTCATTACAGATGGTTGTGAGCCGCTATGTGGTTGCTGGGATTTGAACTCAGGACCCATGGAAGAGCAGTCAGTGCTCTTAACCACTGAGCCATCTCTCCAGCCCAAGAATCAATGGTTTAAATGATATTTTTTGTTCTGCTTTATAAGTAGAAAATTGCTTTTCCTGCTAGAGCAGATCAGTTGTATAAGAAGCAGACAGACTATGTTGCCCACAATAGTTAGAGCTATATTTCCCAAAGTTTGTATTTTTAGCACTAATAATCTGATTTCTGGGTATCTACTCCATGTAAATGATGCCTTTCCATTTTAAATAGTATGCACCAAGTTCAAGAATAAAAAAAAAAAAAAAAAAAAAAAAAGCCAAAGACAGTGGCACATGCCTTTAATTCCAGCACTTGGGAGACAGACCAGGCAGTTCTCTGTGAATTTGGAGCTAGCCTGATCTACAAATGGAGTTCCAGATCAGCCTGTGGACAGGAATACACAGTGAGACCATGTTTAAAGCAGGGGAAATGGGAAGGAAAAGAAAGAGAGAAAGAAGAAGAAAAGTAACACACTTTAGACACAAAATTGCAATGGCCCTATTAACATTAAATGGTTCAGAGAGGGTTTGCCTGATTTTCAGGAAGGACATTCCCTGGGGACATTAGCATGAGTGTGTCTGAAACAGCCAACTTGGAAGATGAAAACTCTGTGGGCTATCAAGAGTTGTACAACAATGTTGTCAAATTTGTAAGTATTTTCCCACTTTCTCATCTATGAAGTATCTTCCTTCTCAGCTGGACCAGCAAAGCATGGGACTGATCTTCATGTGGCCACATGACACAATTGTGCTTTTTGTTGACAAAGTGACATGTACCCCTCCTGGAGGACAGGTAGCTCCCCAGGGATTCTTGGGCCTCCTTGTGGTTGTGCATCTGTGCGTTCACCCAGCATAGCCCTGCCCTGCCTCCAGAAAGCAGCCTTGGGACTCGGCTCCAGACCTGCCAGTTAGAGAAGCTATTGGTGTGGTTTTAAATAAATAAGAGCTCTAACTGTGTCTTTTGAAACAAATTAGTTTGTGGGGTGTTGTAATGCATGCCTTTAATCGAAGCAGAAGGCAGAGACAGAGAAACCCTGTCTCAAAACCACAAGAGAGAGAGAGAGAGAGAGAGAGAGAGAGAGAGAGAGAGAGAGAGAATGAGAGAGAGCTCAGAAACTCTCTACAGCATTCAGCCAGCCAGTGTTTAGACACCTGAGCTCAGTCAGGAGAGTCCAGGAGGCAGTCAAGCATTCTTACAGTTTCAAAGAGTCAAATAGTGTTTTTGTTTATTTGGTTTTAGAAAACATTTTTTTTGTTGTTGTTGTTATTTTGTTTTTGGAGACAGGGTTTCTCTGTATAGCCCTGGCTGTCCTGGAACTCACTTTGTAGACCAGGCTGGCCTCGAACTCAGAAATCCGCCTGCTTCTGCCTCCCAAGTGCTGGGATTAAAGGCATGTGCTACCACCACCCGGCTAGAAAACATTTTTGTATTATTGTTCTTTTTCTTTTTTCTTTTCTATGAATTATTTATTTATTTTATGTATATGAGTATACTGTTGCTATCTTCAGACACACCAGATGAGGGCATCAGATCCCATTACAGATGGCTGTGAGCTAACATGTGGTTGCTGGGAATTGAACTCAGGACCTCTGGAAGAGCAGTCAGTGCTCTTAACCCTGAGCCATCTCTCCAACTTCCATGTTATTGTTCTTTTTAAAATATTTTAGTGTGTGTGTGTGTGTGTGTGTGTGTGTGTGTGCATGCACTGGTGTGAGTATGTCATATTGTTTGTGTCAAAGACAACATTCAGGAGTTGGCTTTCCTTCCACCTTGCTAGGACATGGTCTCTTGTTTCTGCCACACTTTGTATATTCCAAGCTAGCTGGCCTTCCAACTTCTGGATGATTCTCTTCTCTCTGCCTTTCATCTTGACATAAGAAGGGAAGGAGAGGGAGGGAGGGAGGAAGAAGTGAGGGAGTGGGGAGGGAGGAAAAAGGGAAGGAATGGGGGAAGGAAGAGAAAAAGAAAAAAGAAAAGAAATATTTAAACCTAGAATATAATTTAAATTTGTTCCCCTTGTTATTACATCTGTTTTCCTCCACAGTTTGAAAAAACATTTAATAAGACTGACTATGGACAGACTGTAATTATTAAAGTGAGGTAAGTTGGCTTTGGACCAGTGAGGTACTTTGGAGGCAGCTTATCTGTGCTTCACGTCTGCTCTTCTTGATGATACGTCAAGAAGAAATAGCCGTGGGGCCAGGGAGGTGGCTCAGGTGGTAAAGTGCTTGCCCCACAAGCACAAGGAACTGAGTTTGGAACCCCAGTACCTACATAAGAAGCCTCAGTTGGGGAATAGAGACAGTGGGATCCCTGGAGCTCACGCTCACTGGCAAGCCAACCTAGGCAAATTGGTGAGCTCCAGCCTCAGTCTCCTAAGGTAGACTGTCCCTACCCCTTCACTGGTGGGTAGAGCCATGGTGTTCCGGGATGGGGTTTGCCAATGTCATCAAGGATAAAGGCTACTTTCGGGGACAACAGGGGAATCAAAGGGACAGTGAGAGGGTAAAACTGGCTACGATGGTCAAAAATGCTTCGTGATCCAGGACAGAAACAAATACAACACACTCAAATATAGGGAGACAGCTCTTGTAGCGGACGGGAACGCCATCCTTCAGAGTGCTTACGCCGGCTGAAAGGGAGTATAACAGCCGGTGCTCATGAACTACCGAGATACTGTGTGGAAGCCACAGGCTACAGCACTTGCCTGCTGCTGGCCGACAGGCTCCTTAGCAGGTTTGGCATGGCCAAGGAGTTCAGGGGCAAGTGGAGGTACATGGAGAAGAACACATCGTGGAAAACCCTGGTGGTCAACCAAGGCCTTCACTTGCCCACTGTTGGATGCCACTTGCCAGACTGGCAATTGGTAATAAAGTTCTGGGGCCCAGAAAGGAGCTGTGGATAGAGCCTTATCTGTCCACAGTTCCAGGTGATTCCTGGTAATGATCCAGGGAATCACATAGGAAGCACAATCTTGGGACAGAACATTGCAGATTGTGAGAGGGAAGAAGATTAAATAGGCTTATAAAAACAGTTCTTGGGCCCAGAAGATGGCTCAGTGGGTAAGCCAAATTCAGTGACCTGGGTTTGATTTCCAGAGTTCCAGAAAGTTGTCCTCTGAACTTCATATGTATGTGTATGCTGCAGCACTCATGGACTCACACCTGCACATGCATGTGTACACACACACACACACTCATACAAAAGAGCACACGTGACTCTGGTGCCTCTAAAATCCTACTGACTCCAGTCAGTGTAGACAGGCTGTGGCCTGAGATGGAAAGCTGTGGATGTCTGCCCAGCATCTTGTTCATACAGACCTTGTTGGATCCTTTGGTTGTAAACCATACCTGATTTGAGAACTCCAAGTACCTTCCAAAAGAATGTTGTCTTGGGGGCTGGAGAGATGCCTCAGCAGTTAAAAGCACTGACTGCTCCTCCAGAGGTCCTGAGTTCAATTCTTAGCAACCACATGGTGGCTCACAACCATCTATAATGGGATCTGATGCCCTCTTCTGGTGTGTCTGAAGACAGCTACAGCATACTCGTGTACATAAAATAAATAATTCTTGAAAAAGAAGAAAAAAAAAAAAGAATTGTTTTCATTATAGTTTTCTCTGAGCACACATCAAATAGAAGCCAGCAGGCTGAAAATTTGACACTGTGTTACCCCCGGGCCTCCATATGTGATCTAGTGGGTCAGGGCTGGAGCACACACAGCAGACTTGGGCATCAGGGAGGTTCAGAGACTGTTTGTTGACTCCTCAGTTTGATTTATCCATTGAAGTCCCTATTTCTCTTTTAGCACAGCCCCTTCACGGTCAGCAAGATCTGCAATGCGTGATGCTACAAAGGAAGTCAGTGTATCCATAGTAAATATGTTTAGAGCAGACACAAAAGAAACTGAAAAGAGTGTATCTTCTGCAATTGAAACTGCAATTAAGACTGATAGCAACGTGCAAGGCTATGTCAGTGAGTACTAAGTAATTTTACTTAAAGTTTGCCTAAAGGTCTAACAGATTGATTGCTGTCTTCAAACCCTCCCCACCCTCCCCCACAACCTTCCACCCTCCCCCTCTGTGTGTGTGTAGTGTTTGTGTGTGTGTGTGTGTAAGTCAATCTCTGCAGGTGTTCCCCCTCAGGAGTCATCTACCCTGAGTTCATCTTCCTGGGGCTTAAACCTAGGGTCCCCTGGATGCTAATCAAGTGTCCCACACTAGGCCACCCCACAGAAGGCTACCTTTTTTCTCTGATAAGTGAGATAGCTAGTCTGGCAGGCCAGTGGATCCCAAGGCCCTCCTATCTCCACTTCTTCAGAGCTAGAGTTATAAGTGGGCACCACCATGCCTGCTCCCCCCCCTCCGCCCCCTGTGGTTGCTTGAGATTGAACCTGGGTTCTCACACTTGGACTTGGGTTCTCACACTTGGACTTACTTGGGTTCTCACACTTGGACTTGGGTTCTCACACTCGGACTTGGGTTCTCACACTTGAACTTGGGTTCTCACACTTAGACTTGGGTTCTCACACTTGGACTTACTTGGGTTCTCACACTTGAACTTGGGTTCTCACACTTGAACTTGGATTCTCACACTTGAACTTGGGTTCTCACACTTGGACTTGGGTTCTCACACTTGGACTTGGGTTCTCACACTTGGACTTACTTGGGTTCTCACACTTGGACTTGGGTTCTCACACTTGAACTTGGATTCTCACACTTGAACTTGGGTTCTCACACTTGAACTTGGATTCTCACACTTGAACTTGGGTTCTCACACTTGGACAATAGCACTTTATTGACTGAGTCATCTCCCCGACCCCTGAGTTCTGTTTTTCAAAACATAAATAAATGTGTTCACTTAGAGTTTCCCAACACCTTTTTCTTTGGGACTTTACAAAGATTCTTTCTTCTCGTGTGTTATGTGTTAGGACCTAGAGCGTAAAATACTGTGAGACAGAGCTCTGTTGTGGGACCTACCACTGCTAATCCACCGATGTATTTCTTGGTCTCAGAATTTTGTCTAGAGTAGCAGTGGCCTCTGCGCCCTGGCCTTGTGTAGTTTGGGGCTAGATAGGCCTTAGCACACACATGAAGAAACTGAGAGTCCCCATCAGCATGGGCACTGACCACAGGTACTCATCAGCTAAGAAAAATTTACCCATTTCTCAGTATAATCTCGGGGAGCCCCCTCCCCAACTCCAGAGTTCTCATTTTTACACTCCTGAGTAATTGCTTCTCTTATAATCCCTCATTTTCAGAGCTGAAACTGGTCAAAAAATTAGAAAAATTAAAAAAAAAAAACTGGTGAAAAAATTAGAACAGTGTCAAAAGCTGAGTGTACTGGCACACACCTTTAATTCCAGCACTCAGGAAGCAGAGGCAGATGGATCTCTGAGTTCAAGACCAGCCTGGTCTACAGATCAAGTTTCAGGATAGCCAGGGCTACACAGAAAAAAACCCCTGCCTTGAAAAACCAAACCGAAACAAACAAAAAACTAAAAACTTTAGTGTCCTTAGCCTAACTTTTAAATGTCACTGTATCTACAAATGAACAAAATACTGTAGGGTATTGAGGTCCCCGTGTGGGCCATCATTTACATTAGCTCCTTCTGTTCTCACTGCAAACATGGAAACACTTATGAGAGCCGTTTTATAGGTGGAGGAAACGTGGACACAGAAAACTCAAATAACTGAATGACTGCATAGGGAGCGAGGGTGAAATGCTGTCACGAGTTATCTATATGGGCTTCCTCAATGTGCTTTTTTAATTTGGTGTTTTGTGTATTTATGTCTCTCACAGGTATAAATTTGTGTGATCATTATGGTTGTGTAGGGAATGACAGCAATAAATGCCAGGACATTTTACAATGCAAGTGCAAACCTGGGCTGGACAGGCTGAACCCGCAGGTTCCTTTTTGTGTTGGTAAGTGTTACAACTGCTTCCAAACTTACCTTCCCACTCTCACTCCATCCCCTAGTATTTTCAAAAAAACAATCATGACTGCTTTGGGTTCCCATGTATATTTTAACTTTAGCCTAGGACCTGGGTAAGAGTTGGTGCGGTGCCCATGGTCAGCTTCACATGAGACACATCCTTATGTTACTTAGAAAAAAAAAATGCACAAAATTGTAATATGTTACATGCCATCTTGGGGTTGAAGAGATTGTCTCTGGGGTGGTGAGATGGCTCTAACCAGCAAAGACACTTGCTAAGCAAGCCTGGCGACCTGAGTTTACTCAGTTTACCTGAAAGAACTGACTCTGCTCAGAAAGTAATTTGTCCTGTGACTTCCACGTAAGTCCTGTGGCATGTGCTCTCTAACACACACACACACACACACACACACACACACACACACACACACACACACACATTTCTTCTTCTTCTTCTTCTTCTTCCCCTCCTCCTCCTCCTCCTTCTTCTTCCTCCCCTCCTCCTCCTCCTTCTTCTTCCTCCCCTCCTCCTCCTCCTCTTCCTCTCCTTCTCCTCCTCCTCTTCCTCCTCCTTCTTTTTCTTCTTCAAGAGATTGTTTCTGAAAATGACCTAGAAACCACTCTGTTTTAAAGCTATAACGTGCTCTCAGCCCTGCAATGCAGAGGAGAAGGAGCAGTGCTTAAAGACGGATAACGGAGTAATGGAATGTGTGTGCATGCCGGGCTACCAGAGGGCAAACGGGAACAGGAAGTGTGAAGAGTAAGAAATCACTTCATTTTTATCTTGTCACAACATAGCTAGGCCAAAGCTTGTAGCACATATGCTGGTTCAGTGTCAGGAAGCTGGCAAGCTGGCATGGGTTGGCAGAGACAGGGTATCACGGTGTCATCAAGAACCAAGAAGATTGGTTGGTTGTTTTGTTTGGTTTTGTTTTGTTTTTCCTGAAGATATATTTATTCACTTTATGTGTATGAGTGCTGTATCTGCATGCACACCTGCATGCCTGAAGAGGGCATCAGACCCCATTCTAGATGGTTATAAACTACCATGTGGGTGCTGGGAATTGAACTCAGGACCTCTGGAAGAGCAGCCCTTAACCTCTGAGCCATCTCATCAATACCCATCCAAGAGTTTTTGAGCTTTCTGTATTCCTAGAAACTCCAGTAGGTAGAACCTATCATGCAACAGTTACAAACATGTTAGGTGCCTATTACAAAATGAAGAAACAAACCTGAATCATGACACAGGCCCTTGAGAGGGTCCATCTACTCCATGCTTTTACATTCAGCTTTGCCTGAATGGTCAAGCCTTCCTCGAGTTCAGAGGCTGTTATGTTCAGTCTTCAGCAAATAAGACCACAGTGGGTTGAGTGCACCTCACCCTTCCAGAACCCCATGGAAGGTATTCTCTTGAGAAAGTGGTAGCATAAAGAAGATGACAGAAATCAAGGAAGGACAGAATGAAAGGCAGACAGAAAGGGAGAAATGGAAATTGGGCTGAGAATTAAAGAGACTCTTTAACATGGCTCCCTACTGTGAATGTGTTCCAGGTGTCCATTTGGCTACAGCGGGATGGATTGCAAAGACCGTGAGTATAGATACACTAAACTCCTAAACATCCAAGAAATACATGCAGACTACATCCAGAGCCCTGCTCACTCCACCAAAGGTTCCTGAACTCACTGAGAGAAAAACTCAGCTTTGAGCTTGTCTTCTGGACCCTGTACCCCACATTCACCTGTGTTAGAGATAACAGAACTCAGACCCAGGGGTGAGCCGGTGGCTCTGAACCTACATAGGACCAAAGAAAGGCATCCTTAGTCATCTACTCAGATTCTATATTATAGATCGTGTGTTCAAAAATGATGGGTACTGGTGAACATTTAGAAACCTGGCATTTAAATTCTTAAGCAGGTCTTACCAAATTTCATTCATTCATTTTGGAAACAGGGTCTTACTATGTAACCTGGGTGGCCTAAAACCCAGAGAGTCACCTGCCTCTGCCTCTTGAGTACTGGATTAAAGGTGTGTGCCACCATTGTTGGCATTAGTGGGTTTTCAAATGTTTTTCAGACTGTGTTTGGGACTGGGTTGTGTGTTATGTTTACGGGCCATCTTATGGTCATTTTTCAAGAGTCCATAGTAGCCAGGCAGAGTGGTAGATGTCTGTAGTCTTAGTACTAGGATCGCTGAGACATGAGGACTGCTGTGAATGTAAGGACATCCTGGGCTATATAATAAAAGGTCTATAGCCCTCACCTGGGGCAGATAAAGAGTATTAGCATTAACAGACTCCTCCCTGGTAAGCCATTACCTGCCCCCTCTACTAGTGACCCTGGTGGCGCTTTGGAGGGCAGGCAGTGGTAGGAGAAATGGAGAGAGAGATGAGAGACCTCAGCTGAGATTGTATCTGTGATTTTATAGCTGGAAAGGCTGCTTGTGATGACCGTGTGCTGCAGACATGGTTAAAACATGAGGACAAGGAGAGGGTGGCAACAGAGACGAGCGCCTGCCCTGCTTGCCTCTGTGATAGAGCTCATGGTGGGAGCCACTGGGAACACAGCCTCTCTGCAGTAGATAGCAGGACCCATGTGCTGAAGGCTGCCAGTTTGTTCTAGTTTTATTTCTTTTGCTGAGACAAATACTCTGGCCAAAGCAATATAAGAGAGAAAGCTACTCGGGCAGTGGTCACACATGGCTTTAATCCCAGCACGTGAGAGACAAAGGCAGGTGGGTTTCTGTGAGTTCAAGGCTAGCCTGGTCTACAGAGTGAGCTCCAGGACAGCCAAAAGCTACAGAAAGAAACCTTGTGGGGACGAGGGGGAGGAGAGAGGGCAGGGGCTTTGTTTGGTTTATAATTCCAGGTTACAGTCTTATTATTTTGAGGAAATCAAGGCAGGTATTCAAACATTGCCTCCACAGTCAAGAGTAAAAAGAGAATGTACACAGGGATCCTTGCTTTCTGCACTCTGGCTCCCAGCTAGCTCTCTTCTCTCTTACTGTTCAGGACCCCCTGCCTAGGGAATGGTGCTCCCCACCATGGGCGGTATCAGTTAACAGTCAAGGCAACCACTGATCCAGATGTAAGCCATCAGCTCACCAAATTTAGATAATGCCTCCTTAAGATACTCTTTTTTCCAAGTTGTGCCGCGTTGACAGTTAACACTAACCGGGCCTCTCTTCTGTTTTCCCTTTCAGAATTTCAACTGATCCTCACCATCGTGGGCACCATTGCTGGAGCCCTCATCCTCATCTTGCTGATTGCTTTTATCGTCTCTGCGAGGTATGGGGGTGAATAGATGCTGCTAAATATGCTGCTCTCCAGATGCTCCTAGATACTCATGCATGAGAAAGAGGAAACGATATATTTATTATATAAATTATATCACAATTTATTATATTTATATTATATATTATAATTAATATTTATATAAAATAAATATATTAGTACATATCATATAATATTGTGTATATAATATATGATATGTGATATAAATTAGTATATATTAATATATAAAACAATATCTATAATATATTAATTATAATAATACAATATGTTCTGTGTAATATACTGGTATGTTACAGGAATTATTTATATTTTAATACTTTATAGCTATCATTTATACATTATATATAAAATGCTTAGAGAAAAATCATAAAAATAAATCCTTTAAAAAGAAAGGAAATTATTTGTTTCTTTTATATTTATATATAATAATATGTATTTACATATAACATTTAAATATAATATATAAATAATTAATAAGTGATCTATAAATAATAAATAAGTAAACAATATATCTCTATATAATAGTACATTATGTATTTTATGTTATATAATATATAAAATAAGTATATGTGAGAGAAAGTGTCCAAGGGATCCGGAGGAGTGTCAGATTCCTTAGAACTGGGGTCACAGGCAGCTGTAAGCTCAGCTCCCAGCCTGGTGCTGTACCCTGAACTCAGGTCCTCTCCACAAGCTCTAGATGTTCATGCCCATTGAATAGAACTGTCCAATGGGGCTGGTGAGATGGCTCAGTGGTTAAGAGCACCGACTGCTTTTCTGAAGGTTCTAAGTTCAAATCCCAGCAACCACATACATGGTGGCTCACAACCGCCTGTAATGAGATCTGATGCCCTCTTCTGGTGTGTCAGAAGACAGCTACAGTATACTTATGTATAGTAATAAATAAATCTTTTTTTTAAAAAAAAAAAAGAACTGTCCAATGGCTTTTACTTAATTCTGTCTTTTTAGGTGATACTATATACATGGCTAAATGTCCTTTATGATTAAATATTTTTGTTTAAGTTGCTTCACATCAGTCAGACTCAATAATCGGTTTTCTATAGCAACAATTCTTCCCTAGAACTAGGGGTAGTACCTTTGATCCCAGCACTCGGGAGGCAGATGCGGCAGGATTTTTGTGAGTTCAAGGCCAGCCTGGTCTACTTAGTGAGCTCCAAGACAACCAGGGTTATAGTGAAGCCTGTCTCAGAAAACAACAACAATAAACAAACAAACAAAACTCATACCTTAAGAAACTTTGTTGCCCTCCCTGAGTCCTCATTACATTTTCTGATTATAGGTCAAAGAACAAAAAGAAGGATGGAGAACAGCAGAGGCTGATTGAGGATGACTTTCATAACCTACGACTGAGGCAGACCGGCTTCTCCAACTTAGGAGCAGACAACAGCATCTTCCCCAAAGTCAGAACAGGGGTCCCAAGTCAGACCTCTAATCCCTACGCAAACCAGCGAAGCATGCCTCGCCCTGACTACTAGGTGAGTGCAGCCTCTGTCTTGGCAGGACCTAATGCCCAGGTAGAGGAGAGGGGAGGCATGGCTGGAGAGGTGGCTCAGCGGTTAAGAGCACGTGTCACTCTTACCGAGGACCTGAGGGCTGGTTGCCAGCACTCACATGATGATACAGGTTCCAGGCAAGCACAGGGTATGCATACATAAATGCAAGCAAAACACTCATACACATAAAAGAAGTAAACAAATCTTTTAAGAAATATTAGCAAACAAGGAGGTCCCAGCCACAGCCTCAGTCACCACTTGGTCCCTAGCTAGGACTAATGGCCATCTACATGACATCAGCCCTGTCTCTGAATGTCTCAGGGCTTCCATTTCCTCTTTTATAAAACAGAGTAGCTCAGTCTTAGCATCCTTGAGTGCCTCTAACTTACCCACTTTCTGGCTACTGAGGTCACTCAGCTGGGAAAGGTACTTGCCTCTTGAGCCTGATGAGCTGAGCTCAGTCCCAGGACCCACATGCAGGAGGGAGAGAACAGGCTCCCATAAACTGTTCTTGGGCTTCCACATGCACAGTGTGGCATGTGTATTCTCCCTCCCAGGTATATAAATGTAATAGGTAGACAAATAATTATCCACTTCTAACCAGGACCAATCGTGAGAGCTACTCAAGATACAAGAAGGTAGCAAGTTCAGGGCCCTCCTGAGCTACAGAAGGAATTCACAGCCAGCCTGGAGGACTCAGTGAGATGCTGTCTCAAAAGGAAAAACGATTTGATGGTGGGGGGAGATTATAGATGAGGAGAACAATTAAGAACAAAATACACGGTGAAATCTAGCTCTTTACATTACTAAAATAGTAATTAAGAGAGGTGAAGTAACATATTATGAATAAAGAGAGGCGCAGTAACACTGTGAGGCCCTACAGTTTATAGTACCAAAAATAAAACAAAAATAAAATTAAACTAAATATCCACTTCCATGACTCTGACCTACATGCTTGGGACGGCAGCACCAGGGTGTAAATAAAAAACTGGGGTATAAGTCAGGTGTGGAAATGACAGTGAGGGCAGGGTGGAGCTGTGAGAACCTGTATGTCAAATGCACAAAAGCACAAACACAGCTCTCTTCTTCCCCGACATCTCAAGGCAATAGTTTATTTCTAAATTTATGCCAGGGCTGGAGAGATGGCTCAGCAGTTAAAAGAACCAGCTGCTCTTCCAGAGGACCTGGGTTTGATCCCCAGCCTCCACATGGCAGCAGCTCACAACCATCTATAAGTCCAGCCTCACGGGATCCAGTGCCCTTTTCTGGTCTTCACAGGCAACAGGCACACACATAGTACACAGACATATATGCAGGCAAAGCACCCATACACATATAATAAATAAATATATATGTACATATATTATACATTTGTATATATACATACATATACATTATATGTGTATATGTGTCTACCCATTATATGTGTGTATAGATAGATAGATAGATAGATAGATAGATAGATAGATAGATAGATAGTGCCTTAGGCCAGTCCTACAAAGCAGTCTATTTCAATCTTTCAAAAGAGAAAAGCAAGTTTGACTGGAAACATTTTGTTTCCCAGGGGAGGATTTGGGGCTGGTGAGAAGTGGCTCTAAGGGACGACTGACAAAGGGCTGAGGTACAGAAAAGGAAGAGGAGAAAGGAGCCAGGGACAAGGTGGGAAGGGAAGAGAAAACAGAGACAATTTGTTCAAAAGAAAAAAAAATGGTGAGATGGCTCAGTGGGTAAGAGCACCCGACTGTTCTTCCGAAGGTCCGGAGTTCAAATCCCAGCAACCACATGGTGGCTCACAACCATCTGTAACGAGATCTGACTCTCTCTTCTGGAGTGTCTGAAGACAGCTACAGTGTACTTACATATAATAAATAAATAAAATCTTTTTAAAAAAACCAACAACCTTGTTAAAAAAAAAATGTAAAGGGAACTGAGAAGATGGCTCAGTCAGTGAAGATCCTGTTGAGCAAGCAAGGGGACCTGAGTTCAGATCCCAGCACTCCATAAACGCTTGGTCTTCACACATATATTGCATACAAGCACGTACACATACACATACATGAACACATACACCACACACACATACACACACCAATGAAAGAATCAAATATAAAAGAGGAAGAAAGGGGTCTTGAGATATAGCAGTAGATCTCCATGTAAGCTTCAGGCTAGTCTGGGCTACATGTGACTTCCAGGCTAGCCCGACTGAAGCTACATATTGAGAACCCGGCACATAAAAACAAAGCAAAACACAAGAGATTGGAAATACCAACAGCAGCAAAACCCAGACAGCAACTGGGGAGGCTGAAGCAAGAGGACCACACATCTGAAGCCTGCTGTCTTAGTCAGTTCCTCTGTGGTAAGACAGCATGACCAAGACTACTACCTGTAGAAGAAAGAGTTTAGTGAGACTTACATTGTCGGGGATAAGTGCATGGCCATCCTGGTGGGGAGAAAGGCAAGCTTGGCACTGGAGCAGTAGCTCAGAGCTCACACGGAGTTAACTGGGAATGGTGTGGGCTTTTGAAACCCCAAAGCCGCCTCCAGTGACATGCCTCCTCCATCAGAGCCACACCCCCTAATCCTTCCCAAACAGCCCCACCAAAGAGGACCAATTATTCAATCATGTAAATCTATGGGAGCCATCCTCATTCAAAACACAGCATCAGGTTAGGCTATAAAGATCCTGTCTCAAACCAGACAGACAGACAGACAGACAGACAGACACCCCAAAGACACAAGGGAGCATAGGGAAAAAGCTGGAGAAGATAAAAAATATATTAAAATAATTGACAAATATCAGTTTTCTCCTGTTGCTGTCTAGAAATCTTTTCTAAGCCTTGCCTCTCTCTCTCCTCCTGTATAGAATGATAAGAATTTGGAACCCTCCCTAGCCCAGCCCACACAAGCTACGGTCTTAAGGACAAGGAGAAATGGGCAGAGACAAAGTTTGACCTCCAGCATTCCTCTGCGTGCTTTGCCAACCCCTCTGGGTGTGGACCTGTGTGAAGACCGAAGCTTGATGAAGACACGCCTATCAAATTAAATGCGCATAGACCCTATGAGCCTTTGTAAGAGTTGATTTTCTCCAGTTAGTACAGAATGCTATGGCGATTGGTGTGGGGCTTTTCTTTCCTGGTGGGTCAACTCTTAGTGTTTCCAATCTAGAGGGAGCAGCCTCATAACTCATCCCCGAGCAGTGCCACTCCTGAGCTCTGGACTCCGGCCACTCTTGAACAGCTAGCTGCTTGTGATAGGGCCTCCCCCCAAAAGGACAGGCAAGAGATGGAAGCATGTCCCAGCTTTCTCAGGAGGACTCTGGGGACCCAGGCACCTCCAGATGACAAAAAGAAGGCTTGGACTGGCTCTGTCCTCTGTGGGGACATTCAAGTCTTTGAGATGTTAGTTGGTAGGAAAGCAGGGAGGAGAAACAGGAGCATTGGAGGTAGAGAGAGGCCAAGGAAGCTATGCTGGAAGGCTGAGGGAGGGAGAAGGTAGCAGGTGGCATCTTCTCCCTTGATGATGTCCCTCCTCAGGCAGCAAATGGGTACTCTCCGGTGCTGCCATCCCCCCAAGACATAGATCCTGGGAAAGCCACAAAAGCAGCAGTCAGTGTGAAGCCCCCGTGACAGCACAGGCCTTCTATCTGGAACTCTGACAGAGGAGCCAGGTGTCCACTCAGTGATGCTTCACTGAGCCTCTGCTCCATGATGGAGGCTTAGCAGTGGCCACACACACACACACACACACACACACACACACACACACGATAAATATAAATACATCCATCATCTGTCTTTTTAAATGTTAATTGTGCCCTCCTGTCTGTCTGACGTCTGGTCCTCTCGAAAGGTATTTTTGTTATTATTTGTTCTTGATTGTTCATTGTGGAAGGCAATGATTTAATAAAATATATTTGGTGGATAGTGTCCTTTCTTGTGTTGGGAGGCTCGCAGTAGTGAGTCTCACGTATCCCAGGCTGGCTTCGAACATTTTACACAGCAGGAGATGACCTGAAATTTCTGCTCTTCCTACCTCTGCCTCACCAGAGCTGTCTCTGCATTGCTAGTGTGGGGTTTACAGGTGTGTGCCACCATGCCTGGTTTATGTGGTTCGTAGGGATGATAGCGGGTATATCAGGGCTTCATGCATGCCAGGCAAGCACCCTCGAAAACAAGTCAGCCCTAGTTCCTAGCACAAGTCTCATTTCATGTTTAAAGATTTTTTTTAAACTTTTAAAGTAGGTGTAGATGTTTTATTTTTTATTTTCTATGTGCAGATGTAGTTGGCTTTGGGGGTCAGAGGCATCAGACCCCCTAGAGCTGGAGTCAAGGCAGATGTGAGCTGCCTGATTCGGATGCTGAGAGCTCAGGTGCTCAGTCCGTACTGCCTACTGCTGAACTGCAGGAGCAATAAGTTCTCTTCACTGCTGAGCCATCTCCCTGGCTCCCCCTTGAGTCTCATTTTAAACAGAAAATGTGACTTGACACCTTGGAGTGACCTGCCCGACATTTGCTACCTTCACCAGGGATTTTCCATCACCCAAGACAACATTTTAACATGTCGTAGACCATGTTGGCTTCTATCTCTCAAACACAACTCCATGACAAGTATCCAGGCCAAGGGATCCCATTCTTGGATGCAGGGATTGGCCAGGCCATCCCAGTGGAGGCTGACTTATTCTGAGCACCTATATGTTGGTAAACTGCTATTTTAGCTTGTTGAGAGTGTTTGTTTTGGCGATGGAAAGCGGATTAACGTAGATGGGACCCAGACGTTCAGATACCAGCACATTAAAGAAAAAAAAATATCTGAATAGATCGGGAAACCATCCCTCCCTCTGGCCAGGTTTTCCTAACCACACCTTCTACCCTAAGCACTCTGGTGAGGTACAGCTTCCCTCCGTTCTAGCTTACTGCCACAGGCCAGCAAATTTTATGGTCAGTAGATGGCGCTGTCTCCTATAATTTGCGGGAAAGTGCGACTAGAGCTATTCTTTCATAGAGGTTTCTTTCTGACTGCTTGACTTCCTTGCTTGCTTTCTTGCTTTTTTTTTTTTTTTTTGCTTGTTGTTTGTTTGAGAATAGGGTCTCACTTGGGAACATCACAGCCAAGTATAATCATTGACTTTATTTTTTAAGCGGGATAGGGGGCAGGGGAGAGGGGAAGGTTGCGCACGCGCATGCATGTGCGTGCATGCTCCAGTACCCCAGCATGCATGTGAAGGTCAGAACACATATTTGGGGAGTCAGTTCTCTCTTTCCACTGTGAACTTAAGGTATTAAAATCAGAATTTTCAGACTTTCCAGGCAAGTACTTCTGCCCATTAAGTCGTGTTTGGGCCCTTAGTCAGAATGAACGCAGTCGTAGGGATCGAACCCAGGCCTTCACATGCTAAACAAACACTGCACAACTGAGCTGCGGCCCCAACCCACTTTGTGGTTGTTGTGTTTTTATTTTTGTTTTTAGCCAGGGTCTTACTATATCAACTGTGGTATCCTGCCACTTTCCATGCATGTTCAGGCTGGTCTTGAACCTGTGATAAATAAGTCCTACCTCTAACTCTAGTTGTTGGGATGTCAGGCGTGTACCACCATGCCTGGCTTGGCTGGATTCTGTTGAAATATTTGCATCCTTTTTACTTGGGCATTAGAGAGCCTTCAGTGTCTCCTTTATTGGTCTTCTACTATAACTGAGTGTTCTTGGTGCTAGGGGGTTGAAGCTGGTGCGTCAGCCATTTTCTCGAAGCTCTAACTCCACTATGGGGCTACATCCCCAGTACTGAGCAATGTCACTGTCGCATCAGTGGTACTGAGTACAACGGTGTAGATAATAAACAGTTTGTTTGTTGGGCAGTGGTAGTGCACGCACGCCTTTAATCCCAGCACTCGGGAGGCAGAGGCAGGCAGATTTCTGAGTTCAAGGCCAGCCTGGTCTACAAAGTGAGTTCCAGGACAGCCAGGGCTATACAGAGAAACCCTGTCTCAAAAAAACAAATAAATAAATAAACAAACAAACAATTTCATTTAGTGGTAATTTAAAAAGAGAGATAAAGTTATTTACATGGAAAAATCCTTCAGTTAAGAAAACAAAAGGCTCCCAGTGAGAAGTTTCTGTCTTTCATCAGTTTTTATGTGGTGAGCAAGGGCTGCTGGGGCTTTTCAGTGTTGTTCAGGTATTCTGACTTGGCCTCAGCTGACAACCCTCAACACAGAAAGCAAGGTTAGAGAGGAGCCCGGGGGAGCCTGGAACAAATATAGCGTCTCCTCCTCACTGCTGGGACCTACTCTCTTCCAATCAGGGGCAGAGGCTCAGGCAAACCATACAAACTGTCATTCTACAGGCCTGGGAATCCTTTTTCCTGAGCTCATAGTCACAGCCCTGGCCAGTTCCAGAAAGCTCTGTTGCTTCTAGATGAAAAGCAGCAGCAACAGACAGCCTATTAGAGGGTATTCCCCAGGATCCAGGGACACATCTTAGTGGCTCCTGTTGTGTAACCTCCTTAGCTTCTCAGGGTAGTTATGAACTAGGCAGCATTGTCACTAATGCTAAGCGAACAGGAAGATAACTTGAGCAAGTCAGAAAGCTACTAAAAAGCCTGGCCAAGATCTGAACCCAGGCAGTCCGACTTAAGAGTCTGCATCATGAATGTCAAAATTATCCACCTGGGTAACATATGAGACTCACCTCTGAGCTGGACAGGGTTCTGTATTTCTTGCGCTTTGGTGACAGGTGCAGTAGAGAAATTCCGGGTTGTATTCCCGGAGCTCATGAGCCTTTAGTTCCAAAGCTGAACAATTTTTCCATTACTAATGTTCAAATTTCACACAATCCTCTCCCTGGTAGTTATGCATATAAAATCACCCGCAATGGGGCTAGAGAGCTTCGCAGGGGCTGAGACACTGGTTGCCCTTTACAGAGGGGACCTGTATTTGAATACCCAGCATCCACAGGGTGGCTGGTCTATAACTGATTTCAGGGGATTCAATACCCTCTTTTGCTCTCCACAGGAGCCAGGTATGTGCATGATGCATATATATACATTCAGGCAAAACATTTAATCACATAAAGTAATAAAATAAATTTTTTGTAATTTATTTTTTTATTGGGTATTTATTTCATTTACATTTCCAATGCTATCCCAAAAGCCCCCCACCCACTCCCCTACCCACCCACTCCCACTTTTTGGCCCTGGGGTTCCCCTGTACTGAGGCATATAAAGTTTGCACGACCAATGGGCCTCTCTTTCCACTAATGGCCGACTAGGCCATCTTCTGATTCATATGCAGCTAGAGACACGAGGTCCGGGGGTGGTGGTGGTGGTATTGGTTAGTTCATATTGTTGTTCCACCTATAGGGTTGCAGATCCCTTTAGCTCCTTGGGTACTTTCTCTAGCTTCTCCATTGGGGGCCCTGTGATCCATCCAATAGCTGACTGTGAGCATCCACTTCTGTGTTTGCCAGGTCCCGGCATAGTCTCACAAGAGACAGCCATATCTAGGTCCTTTTAGCAAAATCTTGCTAGTGTATGCAATGGTGTCAGCATTTGGAAGCTGATTATGGGATGGATCCCTGGATATGGCAGTTTCTAGATGGTCCATCCTTTTGTCTCAGCTCCAAACTTTGTCTCTGTAACTCCTATAAAATAAAATTTTTAATTGACTATAATGTTCTTGCTTGTTACATATTATCTCAGGTCTGACTGAGGAAGGTCCACTCTGTGGGGACCTTCCAGCTCTTGGATATACTGTCCCTCCACCCACTGGCCAGTGGTGGTGTCCTGCTCCTTAATAGTGATGGAAAGATCTTTGAAACTTCTTTCCTTGAAACAGCAATGCCTCCATAAGCCCTTGCCAGGAAGGGGCTTCTCAGAGGCCATGCCTCTCCATCTCATCTGAGGTCTCTGCTACGCAGAAAGTCCTCTGTGGTATTTACATTCACAGAAGAGCATGCTAGGGCAAAGAGTGTCCTGGAACACAAAAGCAAATCAATAGAGTAAAGGCTAAAAAAAGGCATCTTTGGAGTTTTTGTCATTTTTGAAACAGGGTTGAACGGACATGCACGTATGTGTGTCGTGTGCTATGGCACACACAGCTATGGTTATAGTGTTGTGGAGGTCAGAGGACATGTACAGGGAGTTGGTTCTTTCCTGCCACCTTAGAAGATCCTGAGGTTGAACTCAGGTCTTTAGACCTGTGTATGAGGCCTCTACCAGGTAAGCCATCTCCCTGGTTCCCCACCTTCATTTCTCCTCCTCCTCCTCCTCCTCCTCCATATCTTCAACAGATTTATTTTTAAAGGAATGGTCTAAGGGCAAAAAAGGGCTCAGAGTATGGACTAGAAATAAATACAAATGTAAAAAAGCTGTTTTATGAATTCTTTTATAACCACAGACATGTACAGAGAATTATACTCCCCACAAAACACAACGGATTCAAAGCAAGGTGTTCTCTTAGCAAGGCTAAAGATTCAGTCTCTGGTACTTGGAATTTAGGATGCAGTCCCTGTTTTTGGATGGATCTCTGGGTATTTGGCACAGTCCATGCTTTTAACCAGATTTGAACAGAAGAACGGCCACCTGACCCAGGTAGAAGTAGATGAAATGTTCCCTTTCATGCAGTGCCAGGTGGGGTTGTGCTCTTTGTCAAACTCCTTCTTGATATGGGCTGAAATATCCTTTTCTGTGTTGTACTTCTCCAATGCCTAAGTAGCACACTCCACTGAGTCCTGTTGCATCTCTTCTAACATACCTGCATTTTTGATCACTGCCTTCCGGTCATGCATGGTTACATATTATTATTGATCTGGGTCTTAGGACCCCGTCCTCATGGCTCCAGTTCCTCCATCCTGCCGCTGATCTCCACGTCCATTTTCTTAGTGGAATACAATTACCCTCTAAACTATTCATATTTCAATTCCATTGTGGAACATCTGCCATTTTTCAAGGACATTTTTTTCCGGTTATTAACCTAAGCTTACAGAATGATTACAAGTAGACGTTTGGACAATGGACCCACCTGAATTTTTATTTATTTATTTATTTATTTATTTATTTATTTATTTATTTTGGTTTTTCGAGACAGGGTTTCTCTGTGCAGTCCTGGCTGTCCTGGAACTCACTCTGTAGACCAGGCTGGTCTTGAACTCAGAAATCCACCTGCCTCTGCCTCCCAAGTGCTGAGATTAACTGAATTTTTAAAGAATGTGGCCTCCAGTTCTTTTTGAGACACAGCTCTACTAAAGCTTCCATGCTGTGATTTGGAGTCTCACCTTCTGCTTCTGTCCAGGAGGGGAAAGCATAGAGGATCTTGAGAGAGAAGCTCTTAGCCGTCTGGTCAGGCCTGGCAGTACCTTGGAAGGCTTAGTCCTGAGGTGGGAGCCCCTCCTCTCCCTTAGCTTACTGCCCGTTGCAAAGTGTTGAAAGGCATTGTGTTCTCTCAAAATAAAGATTCAATTGTGGTTTAGGAATGAATGCCTCAAGAACTGCTATAATGGGAGGGCCAACAATCCCAAAAGGCCTGGCTTGCCCTGAGTCACATGACTTAGAAGCTTCACTAGTGGTCAAAGACAAAGCCCTAGGGAATCCTTTGCTAATATAAAATTTTATTTATTTATTTATGTGTGCATGGCTGCGGGTGTGGGATCCCCTGCAGCTAGTGTTACAGGTGGTTAGGAGCTCTTCATCAGAAGGGCCAGAATGTAACCACAGTCTTCTCTAAGAGCAGCAAGCACTAATTCACTGGGCCATCTGTCTTTCCAGCTCCAAAGGGACTCCAGTTATGTGGAGGTTGTCACAGTCTCACAAAAGATCAGAAATCCCATTCAAAGGGGAGGCTGCTATGAGACAGTAAGAACAATGGGGTCTTGGACTGAGGGGACCTTGACACTGCTGTTTATCCTCAGGTCTCTGAGCCCCAGGGTCTAATGAATAAATGTTGGAACTTATTGAGTTGTATGAGTTCGCACAGTAAAGGCTTGAGGGGGCCCGATCCTTTGAGGTTCTCTCAGAGTGGGGGAAGGTCAGAGTCTACTGATTCAGCTACTTACTCAAGGCATCCATGAGACTAAGGATACAGGTATACCTACAGGGAGAGGGCTTACTTGGCATGCCTGAGGCCCTGGGCTCAAACCCTCATAATCCCCACAGACACATGACATCAGTTTTCTCCCTTTCTCTGTATATTTGTTTCCATTTATTTTACCTTTTTTTTTTTTTTAAAGATTTATTTATTATTTATTGTATGTAAGTACACTGTAGCTGTCTTCAGACACTCCAGAAGAGGGAGCCAGATCTCGTTACGGATGGTTGTGAGCCACCATGTGGTTGCTGGGATTTGAACTCTGGACCTTCGGAAGAGCAGTCAGGTGCTCTTACCCACTGAGCCATCTCACCAGCCCTTATTTTACCTTTTTTATTGAAGTAACTGGAAAATAGTCTGTACCCTTCAGGCACTGTGAGAAAAAATCTAGAGAAATAAAAATTATGACTATTATGATTGCTTTGTTGGATTGGACAAGGGAGATTAGATAAAGACTCCAGCAGAGATTTCCTCTAGGTTAAAGGCCTGTTGACAATTTAAAAAAAATAACAAAAGGGGGGCTGGAGAGATGACTCAGCGGTTAAGAGCACTGACTGCTTTTCCAGAGGGTCAATTCCCAGCAACCATACGGTGGCTCACAACCATCTGTAATGGTATCTGATGCCCTCTTCTGATGTGTCTGAAGACAGTGACAGTGGAGTCACATACATAAATTAAATAAATATTTTCTTTCTTCTTAAAAATATTTATTTATTTATTTAATGTATACGAGTACACTGTAGCTATACAGATGGTTGTGGGCCTTCATGTGGTTGTTGGGAATTAAATTTTAGGACTTCTGCTTGCTCTTGCCAACCCCACTCGCTCTGGTCAGCCCCCACTCACTCTAGCCCAAAGATTTATTTATTATTATACATAAGTACACTGTTGCTGTCTTAAGACACACCAGAAGAGGGTGTACGTTCTCATTACCAGTGGTTGTGAGCCACCCACCCTGTGGTTGCAGGGATTTGAACTCAGGACTTTCAGAAGAATAGTCAGTGCTCTTAACCACTGAGCCATCTTTCCAGTCCAAAAAGATCTTTTTTGGGTGTGTGCTTTGGAGAGCTAACTTTCAATATGTGTTGGTGTTTCGCCTGCATATATATCTGTGCACCACATACATGTAGTAGGGCCTGTGGAGGTCAGAAGAGGACGTTGGATTCCCTGGTATTGAGTTACAGTTGCTAATTGCCGTGTCAGTGATGGAAACCAAACCTGGATCCTCTGCAAGAGCAGCACCCGGCCTTAACCACTGGGCCATCTCTCCAGCCCTTTATTTTCACTCTTTTGGTTTTTTTTTTTTTAAAGATTTATTTATTTTTATTATATATAAGTACACTGTAGCTGTCTTCAGACACTCCAGAAGAGGGAGTCAGATATCATTACGGATGGTTGTGAGCCACCATGTGGTTGCTGGGATTTGAACTTTGGACCTTCGGAAGAGCAGTCGGGTGCTCTTACCCACTGAGCCATCTCACCAGCCCTCCTTTGTTTGTTTTGTTGTAAGTTTTGTTTTGTTTTTGAGACAGGGTTTCTGTGTGTAGCCCTGGCTGTCCTGGAACTCACTCTGTAGATCAGACTAGCCTCATCGATCAGGCTGTCTCAGTTTCCTGAGTGTCGGGTTGTATCCATGAGCACTGTGCATAGCCATCCTCTCCAAAGGAAGGAGAGAGAGAGAGAGAGAAAAGAGAGAGAGAGAGAGAGAGAGAGAGAGAGAGAGAGAGAGAGAGAGAGAGAGAGAGAGAAGCTTGTTTTTATTCTAGTGTAAGGGTATTTTGTTGTCATGTATGTCCCTGTGTGGTATGCATGCAAATGTCTGTAGAGTTCAAGAGGCTGTCAGAACCTCAGACAGGTGTGAGCTGCCATGTGAACCATGATCCTCTAGAAGAGAGACCATTTATTTTCGCCACTAACCCCCTAACTAATGGTAAAAGACACATAATGTAAAATTTATCATTGTGGCCATTTTAAGAGGACCATTCTGTGCCAATAATACTATCCATTTCTAGAACTTTCCCATTATTCCAACTTGAAACTCTGTACTCAGGAATAAAATCCCCTTCTCTCCTCCCACCAGCCTGTCAGCCTGTGGTAACATCTGTTTTACTTCCTTCTATCACACTTTTGGTTCTAGACATGTTACACAGTAGAATGTCTGGGCATGACAGCACACCCCTGGAATCTGGAATCTTAAAACTCAGGAGGTACAGGCAAGAGAATCAAGAATTCAATGTCATCGTCTTCAGCTACAGAGAGTTCAAGGCCGGCTTGGGCTAGATAAGAGCACACACACACACACACACACATACACACACACACACACACACACACACAGAGAGAGAGAGAGAGAGAGAGAGAGAGAGAGAGAGAGAGAGAATTATATATTTGTTCCCTTGGGTCTATTTCATGTCACACAGGGTGTTTTTAATTTTGTAGTAAGTGTCAGAATTCCATTCCTTTTGTTTTGTTTTCTCTTGATTTTGAGACAGGTTCTCTCGGCATAGCTCTGGCTGTCCTGGAATTCATTATGTAGACCCTCTAAGCCTCAAATTTATAGATCTGCCTGCCTTTGCTTCCTGAGTGCTGGAATTAAAGGTGTGCCATCGTACCCAGGTTCATTTCATTTTAAGATCAAATAGATCATCATGTGTATCTGACACTTTTTATCTGTGAGCACTTAGATGAAGGACCCTTGGGAGGGGGGCAGAAATCACAAAGCAGAAATTCTGAATTAGAAAAGGCATCGTCAAACCAGCTTTAATGCAGCTTAGATTGCTCAGGACTTGGCTTACAGCAGGTCTGGGCAGGCTGGGGACCCAGAGAACCACCAGATAAGACAGGAGGGGTCTGGTAAGAATTAGGGCAAGTTGGATCAGAGCATTTTCCAGGTGCAATTTAGATAAATGGTGGTCCGTGCCAGGTGTGGGACAAAGTAGGATATTTCAGCTGCTACAAAGTGCTCATTTTGAGTGCAGAGAAGATGGGATACTATGGGCCCTGGACTCAAAGAATGCATGGCATAGGAAAGCCACCGTTGTACTTAAAGCAGTATTTCACCAGTTTTCAGGACTTGACTCTCCTTCTAGCTGATCCATCCTACACTATCCTGCCAGACCAATCAACACTCCAGTTCAAACTCTTTGATCAGCTCCCTAACATAGTAGCCACCTCTCAGCTGGGATAAGCATAGCCCCAAGGCTATTGCCCTAAGGGCCAGGTAATTCCAAGATCTACCTGGGCTGTTTCTGCAGCATGAATTCTTTTTTTTTTTCTTTTGTTTTTTTGAGGCAGGGTTTCTCTGTATAGCCCTGACTGTCCTGGAACTCACTTTGTAGACCAGGCTGGCCTCGAACTCAGAAATCCACCTGCCTTTGCCTCCCGAGTGCGCCACCTCGCCCGGCATGAAGCATGAATTCTACTGGATAATGATTAGCAGCAAAATATGACTTTTTTTCGAGACAGGGTTTCTCTGTGTAGCCCTGGCTGTCCTGGAACTCACTCTGTAGACCAGGCCGGCCTCAAACTCAGAAATCTGCCTGCCTCTGCCTCTGCCTCCTGAGTGCTGGGATTAAAGGCCTGCACCACCACGCCCGGCCAAATATGACTTTTAAATCATAACAAAGCAATGTATGACTGAGTACGAATTTGCATATGGTCCAAGGATGAACTTTGAAGTTTGCTCTGGATTGGTTCACTTTTCCCTATGCACCACACTCCAAACTGGCTCCTGTCAGTTTGAAAGGTGGGGCACAAGAAAGTTTTTAAGATTCAAACGCCTTAGGTAGGTTTTTGCACCTACACCGCCAAGTCCTGACCTTCTAGCTGGTTCTTTTTTTTTTTCTTTTTCTTTTCTTTCTTTTTTTTTTTTAGGCCAGGTTTCTCTGGCTGTCCTGGAACTCACGTTGTAGACCAGGCTGGCCTCGAACTCAGAAATCCGCCTGCCTCAGTCTTCAGAGTGCTGGGATTAAAGGCGTTGCCACCACGCCCAGCTCCAGCTGGAGCTAAACAGGCAAAGGTTAAACTGTTTTACTTAAATCACTCTGGATTTCAGGGGAAAAAAGCTCCTAGCAGTCGCTTCCTCCAGCATATTAACCCTTGGTGGCTCAGTTTGCTCACCTAAACAACGGGAGGGATGTTGGCACTTATCACAGTGCCTGCTCACCAGGGTGCCCTCCGCTTCACCTGAACTTCCACGTTCCACGTGTCCTCCCCTGTCCTTCCCAAGCGTGGCGTCTGGATTGAATATGCCGGCGCCTCTGTCCCATCTCGGGCGAGGCCTGGGCTGGCATGCGCTTGTGGCATGACGAAACGGCCAGACAGATCCAAGCCGTAACTGCCCCAATATCCTGAAGTCAAAACTGAGATTGCTTTGGCCCAAGTTATCTCTGCAGGCCTAATGGAGCGCGCCCAGCCACCTCCCGTAGACTCCAAGACCCGGGAGAGAGACACTAACTAGAAGTTTCGAACTCCCGATCCCCACAAGTGGGTCAGCTGTGACAGCCACCTGGGCAACCCAGGATCTAGGCTTGCTGGCGGGTCCCGGTGCAGGGCGGAGCTGGTCCGGCCCGAGCTCGCCCCGCCCCGTCCCGCCTAGCCGTAAACTGACCGAGTGGCGGCCCGCAGGAGAGAGGGGAGGAGAAAGCAGAGAAGAGTGGGGGTTGGCGGCCGAGGGAAAAGGGAAGGGTCTCCGAGAGTAGACGCGCGGGGGACTCGGCGAGGCTGCGTCCGGAGTAGCGACAACTCCGAGCGTCCCATTTTGCCAGAGAGGAGGATGGTGGCGGCCGGGCGCGGGCCAGCCCGGCCGCGGGCGCCGTGAGCCGGAGCGCAGCGCCCGGCATGCGGCTGCGGTCCCCGGCCTCCGCCCCGCTCCGCCCCCGCCGAGCGCCCCCGCCGAGCGGCGCGCACCATGCCGCGGGTGCCCGCGACCCTCTACGCCTGTCTGCTCGGGCTCTGCGCGCTCGTTCCGCGCCTCGCAGGTAAGCCGCGCCGCCCCGCCGCGCGCTCCTCAACTTTTGCTCGCCCGCGGCCGCTTGCGGGAGCCGAGGGTGCAGTGCACCCCAGGGCGCTTCCAGATGGGTCGGAGAAGCGCGGGCATCAGATCTGCGTGCGCTGGCGGGTTCCCTCCCGGGCTGAGGAGGAGCCTTCCCTTCCTGTGTAAACAGTGTGCGTCTGGTGGCGGAGCCCGAGGGCGCTGGGGACTTCGGAGGGAAAGCCTCCGGGCACCGTGCTGGGGCCCCAGCTCTTCGCTCGCCTGCACAAAGCGGCCCTTGTGGCCCGCGGCGAGTGATGTGGGGGCCAAAGTGTGGCGACCGAGTCATCCCGGAGGTCTGTGGATAATTCAACTTTCGAAGTTTGCTCTAAATTGAAAGTTGTCATTACTCTCTGTAAGTCCGAAGTCGCGGCCCCACCTGGTACACCGCCATCTGATACTGTTCGGTACTGTGATTCACAAACACTGTGTCCGGACTGCGGAGGGGCTGCTGGCGCTGCCTTAGCCGGATGCACCCTGGCGGTGATGCGGGAGCCCCCAGCTACCTGCGTTCAGTTTTCAGACTTGGGAGTGGCAATTAAGTCTTTAGGGGGACGGAACAGTGGTGGCACACGCCTTTAACCCTAGCATGCTACACAATGAGACCCTGTCTAAAAAAAAAAAAAATTCCCTACAGGAAGAATGATAGTTGGCGCTGGAGCTGCCAGGGACAAGAGCTTGTCCTACCTCTTCCAAACCTACCCACTCAAAGCGGAGTTTCCGAACTTTCTCCTCCCTGTCGGAAGTAATTGTGTATTGATTAAGGGTGCGCTATTCACTTTCAAGCCCGAGGTACTTGTTTGCCTTTCTGAGCCCAGCGGTTGCCTGGCTGCTTGAGGGGAGAACTCTGTTCCCCCAACCCGTCTCATTTACATGAAGGAGGTTGAGGTTTCCATCTGAGAGCAACGAGGGAGTTGAGGAAACCAAAAAACGTCGCTGAGGCCCCAGTACAAACTTAATAGCGTAGCAAGGCTGCTTTTCTGGGAAAATAAGTAGATCAGTGGGTCCCACCCACCCCTCCCCCTAATCTGGCAACCAGTGTTCATCTTTCGTGTTCCAAAGAGTCCCCAGGGAAACGCAAAGAGATGTAGCTTGAATCACCAGCCTCTGGAATATATCCTTGTCGACTGACCTCACTTCTTTAGGACAGGGTTTTAGTTTGAAATTATAATCTTTATAGCCAAACTAAAACTTTATCTTGTGTGTGTGTGTGATGGTGTTTTTAACATTTTTGTCAGAATAAACACTCAGCAACCTTACCTTAGTTTCTTTTTCTTTTTTTTTTCTGTTAGCGGTCTGCGAAATTCAACTTTGGGATGGCTCTAGTTTCTTTCCGATTAGCCCTCTGATTCGAATGAAAACTCGAACATTTCCGATTGCAAAAATTTTAATCCTTATTAGTTGAGTTTCCCAGAAACCTGTTTTTATCTTATTTACTTCCCCTCCCCTGACTCTTTCCAGAACCATCTCCCTTCCCAATGACCCCAACTCTGTCCATATATATATATATAAAAAGCACAATGGTGCGGTCCTTGATTTGAGCCTTCTCTACTTAGGAGGGGCTACTTCCCTCCCAGCTACTGTCAATGGCTCTATGGCTGGGTATAATAATTATTATTATATTTATATTTATTATATTTATAATAATAATAATTATTATGTATCCCCATCTGGCCTGTAACTCACTATGTAGACCAGGCTGGCCTTGAATTTCCAGAGATCCCTTGGCCTGTCCCTCCCACAGGTTGGCATTAAAGGAGTGCCCCACCCCTCAGGTGTCCTTCATATTATTAGAATCATTAGGTTTTTTTATCTGCATGTGATTTCTCCTCTTTGAAAGTTCTGGTGCCTCCGAACAGGCTGTTCATTCCCGAGGAGGGCCACGTAGTGTTGTCTCTTGTCTCAGGGTGGGAGTGGCGAGCCTAGGCCCAGGGCTATTTCATCTTTTGTACCCTATTTTGGAGCCTGAGTGGTTTGCTTTCAGGGTCTTCCGAGTTAGTTCTGTCCACCGTGCTGTGGTCACAGACTTGTCTTTTACCACCCCTTGCTGCTGCTGCCAGCCCCCAAGTCAGTAAAATGGAATAAACCTGTTGCCAGCCTCCGGACTAGGCCGCCTCCTTCTCAGGGTGCTAGGTGCTTTGCAAGGTCGGAAGGAGTGGCTCGTTTGGGTAATTTGACTTAGCTTCCCAGTGTGGCTGAGCCACCTTCATTTTCCTTCTCCTCTTGTCCCCTCCACCCCCTCCTCTTTCGGTCTTGAAAGATGGCAAGACCCTTCTCCAGTTCATTTCTCACTTGCTAACGGGAACATAGTTTGAAAGGAAAATAAAAGTTACCTTAGGAAAGAAATCGTAGTGTGAAGTATGGTGCCCATATGGGGGTTCCTAGACTTGTCAATGAACCCAGCAGGAACAGGCCCTAAGTTTGAGGGGCTTATTGTAAATAAGCCATTGCAGTGCTGCTCCACCCTTAACCCCACCAGCCGTCATCTCTTTAATTATTCCAGGCCAGAACCTGACACACAAGCTCCTCTCCTCAAACCAGGGAAGGGCCGCGCAGGGGAGGCCTCCCCATACCCACTTCCGTTCTAAAACAGAGGGAGGAGTCTGGTCTCGCTCCTGCTGCATGGCTGGAGTCATGTTTGCTGCCGTCGCTTATTATTTTATAAGCAATCAAATGTTCTTTTAGTGAGGGCCTCGCAAATTAGTATGCTCCGAATACCAAGAGCCCTTTGTTGATTTAGAGAATTCGAATTGGCAGCCCCGGGCCTCCTCACCCAGTCCCTGGCCCACCGTGGCTGTAGGCAGATGCGGGATGGGGGTGGGGCTGGGGTTGGGGCTGCTGGAATTTGGCTGGGTTTGCAGCTCCCTTTAGGTAACCAGGTCCAGACGCCGAAATGCAAAGGGTGGCCTTGGTTCATAGGCTACTGTTTACCTTCTGGGATTTACATTTTAACTTCCCCCGCCTTAGTCAGTGGGGGCTTTTCACGGAGGAGAACGAGGCAGAAGAGGGCAGGGTCTAATTAGTCCTAATTAGTATTCCTCCCCCGCTTGTTCTCCATGCTTATTTAGCTACTGAGGCAACGAAGAATTAAAATATCTAAGTAGTTTGGCAAATCGCCCCTTGTGCCTGCCTGCCCCAGTAACAACTTTTTCTTTTTCATCTCGATCATGGAAGTATTCTGGGAGGTTTTTTTTTTTTTTTAATTAGCAATGTGGGGGTAGTTACGCAGTTCTTAAATGATGAGGTGGCTTTCAGAGGGTGTGTGTGTGCTGGGGGAGCTGGGGGGCCTGGGTGGGGGTCCCTCGGGTGTTTTCAGTTGGCTGGGCAAGCGCTTTGAAAGACACAGGTACTTACATCACGATTCATAACAGTAGCAAAATTATATTTATGAGGTAGCAATAAAAATAATTTTATGGTTGGGGGGGTCACCATAGCATGAGAAGCTGTATTAAAGGGTCGCAGCATTAGGAAGGTTGAGAATCACTGCTTTAAAGGGTCACAGGCCCCCATTTGTTTTTGCTTTGATTGGGTGCAGGGTCGGCTGGGGGAAAGACTGTGCCTCGGGGCCTTAGGGCTTCGGGTTGACTCACCCAGTAGGCGGAGCCCTGCAGCATGGGGCCAGCCTCACTCCGTCCCTTCAGCAGCTTTGCCAGAGTTGTTCAGATGTGTTCCCTGTTTCTGGTAGAGCCAGGTCCCTTTAGTTACTCTCCTCCCTCGCTCAAAAGTAATCCAGTCAGAACAACTCTGATCACATCGAGCTACCTAGAGCCTACCAGGCTTCCGGTTCTGCTGGAAGTCCGGTGGCCTCGGGCCCTTCTTCCCTGATCCCTCACCACCTCGCATTGTCCTGCGGGCGGTGTGCTGTCTGTCTGGACTGTTGTCTAGGCATCTGCTGTCCGGCCTTGACCAGGTGACTCCCGCTCAAGCCCCGGGACCCCAGCCGCTCTCATCCAAAGCAGCCTCCTGGTCCCTAGTAGCTTCTTTCTTGGTTTCCCTCCTCGATGTTTTACCCCACTACCGTCCCACCTTGATTTCTTTTCTTTCAGCCGCCCCTCCCCCTCCGAGGCCTCACTTTGAAGTCAGGGCCTGTATGGGCAGCTGCTTTTAGGAGGAATCGTTCTGGGGGCCGGGGACCACACTGCAAGGTGTCAAGATTCGTTGAGCCGGAATCCCTGATAAAAGCCGGTTGCTTCCACCTCTGAACTGTGTGCGCTGGGGAGGATGGACAATGTGCTCAATGTCTTTGTTTGTTTGTTTTTCGTACTCAATTGACCTTTCCTTCCCATAGCTTTAAAACCTCAAAGAATCTGTAAGTTTTAGATCTTCACACCCAGTTTCCCTGTTATCAGCATCTTACGTTAGTTAGTTAGTTAGTTAGTTAGTTAGTGTGGTGTGGTTGTTGAGGTGGATGAACCAAACTGACACACTGATTAACCAGGCAAGGTTCACATTGCTCAGACTTCCTGAGTTTTTACCCTTTCCTGTTTGGGGATCCGTGGGGTGCCACATTACTGTCATGCTCTCTTGGGTGCCTCTTGGCTGGAATGGCTCTGTTGCTTTAGTTGCTTTTGACAGTTTAGAGTTCTTTTCAGTTCTACAGACACTGCCCCTGTTTTATAGACATTGATTTTTTTTTCCTCTTGAGTGGAATCTTATGTTTGGGGAGGAGTATTTTAGGGGTAACTGGTTGCCTCCTTTTTTCCTTTCTCTTTTGAGACAGAAACTCATTCATCACAGGCTGGCTTCAAGCTCTCTGCAAGCCTTAGGTCCAGAACTCATCCCTCTGCCTCTACCTCCTGGGTGCTAACCACTTCATTTACACAGTGCTGGGTCCTAAACCAGGGCCTCTTTTTTTTTTTTTTTTTTTTTTTTTAAATTATGTATTTTCCTCAATTACATTTCCAATGCTATCCCAAAAGTCCCCCATACCCTCCCCCCCCCACTTCCCTACCCACCCATTCCCACTTTTTGGCCCTGGTGTTCCCCTATACTGGGGCATATAAAGTTTACATGTCCAATGGGCCTCTCTTTCCAATGATGGCCGACTAGGCCATCTTTTGATACATATGCAGCTAGAGACAAGAGCTCAGGGGTACTGGTTAGTTCATAATGTTGTTGCACCTACAGGGTTGCAGATCTCTTTAGCTCCTTGGATACTTTCTCTAGCTCCTCCATTGGGGGCCCTGTGATCCATCCAATGGCTGACTGTGAGCACCCACTTATGTGTTTGCTAGGCCCCGGCCTAGTCTCACAAGAGACAGCTATATCAGGGTCCTTTCAGCAAATGCTTGCTAGTGTATGCAACGGTGTCATTGTTTGGAGGCTAATTATGGGATGGATCCCTGGATATGGCAGTCTCTAGATGGTCCATCCTTTTGTCTCAGCTCCAAACTTTGTCTCTGTAACTCCTTCCATGGGTGATTGTTTCCAATTCTAAGAAGGGGCAAAGTGTCCACACTTTGGTCAACCAGGGCCTCTTGAATCTAGCTGTATCCCAGTTAGCTACCTCCCAGCCTTCTACTGCCTTAGTTGAGCTGGCTCCTGGGTTAAGAGCACATGTTGCTCTCACAGAGGATCCTAATTTGATTCCTAACAGTTGTGAGGTGGCTCACAACTACTTGTAACTCCAGCTCCAAGGGATCTGATGTCCCTGGCCTCTGAGGGCACCAGCATGTGTGGGCACCACACATAGACCCACACATCATTAAAATAACTACCAGAAACATCTTTTTTTCTTTAAAAATTTTTGATGTATGCATGCACACTTGTGTGAACATTGTATGTGTGTGTATCTCTGTGTGCAGCTGATGAGCACACATGTAGACAGGTCTGAGAAGAATGCTGGGTATCTTCTACTGCCTGCTGTTTAACTTCCTTCATAGTGAGACTGGGTCTCTGACTTAGCTGGTTAGCCGCCTGTCTCTGCCTCCCAGGGCTGGGTTTTCTTCATGTACCTGTGAGCACCTTACATAATTTTTTGAATGTATAAGCAGGGTATGGAGAGAGACTCCTCCTGTCTTTTCTTAGCACCCATTTAGGCCAGGCTATTCCCTCAATGGCCCCTGTCCTCTATAATTGGTCTCCGTACAACCTTTATACATCAGTGTTTCTCTGTGACAGTGACCTGTCCTCCATTTTCACTCAAAAGCAGCATTAGATATACTAATGCAACTTGCTTTTTATTTTTAACTCAGCTAAACATTGGGGTAAACTTCATATCGGGGTGTCCATTCTGTTTTTATAGCTGCATAGTGTCTCATTGCATGCATTGCTGTTTCAACAATGAAACACCACCACCTTGAGAGGTACAATGTACCTAGTACTCCTAGTATCAGCAATTCAAGTCCAGCCTTCGCTACATAGTGAGTGTGAGATCATCCAGGTCTATGACATATCCGCAAATCAATCAATCAATCAATCAAAAAAAAATGCAAGTCGTATCTGTAAAGCTTATGGTATTGTGGGTGTTTGGTAGATGTCTGACATTCTGAAAGGCAATCTTAAGATGGCCCTGATTGAGGGAGAACCTTCCTAGGGCATACTTAAGTTTTGGAGTACCATCTTTAGATGTGACTGTGTAGTTCCTGGAAATGTGTGGGTCATAGTTCAGTTGTGGGGAGAAGCCCCCCAGTGCCTCGCTACCTTCAAGTTGTAGACTCATTCTAATTTGGTACCTGCTTTTACTCGCTTCTGCTATCCCATGGAATGATTTAGATCAGGTAGTTACAACTGCTGGCTGTCTCCTTCAGTAATGGTTACCCGACTCAGGACGTTCAGGGTAGGCAGAGTGAGAGGGGCAGATCCCCTCTAGAGCAAGGGGATCTAGAGGGTCCTGCAGAAACTTAAGGCCAGAGGGCTGCCTTGAGCTACTGACTCTGGAAGGGTCAGGGAGGAAGACAGCTGGGATGAATGCTAGGCCGGTCATAGACTGTCTGCGTATGATGAGAGAGGAGCTGAGTCAATGAGTTTCGGAAGCAGAGCATATTTTTAGATCATATTTTGTAATAAACCCCTGGACAAGACTTGAAGTTAGAGAGATGAAGCTGTGCTGGGGCAATGTCTGCAAACAACAACCAAGAAGCGCTGTGGCTGCTGCCTGGGCCAGTGGCACTTATCTCTGTGACCTAGACACAATATTGCGACATAGGTGAACTCTGTCTTCTTGGCGTTCTGTGTGTTTCTTCTTCCTTCCTTTTCAGACTGCTTAGTGGTGCCAGTGACTCATGCAGCCAAGTCCAAACTCTGAAATATTAATAGGTGGAGAGCAGAGATGCCAAGGGAGGTGACTCGCACTGGAGGTGCGTGGCACACAGCCTATGTTTTGGGGCTTGGGGCTTCTTGATAGACATCCCTCAAGCTCCCAGAAGCAGCACCTGTAGTGTGGGCTGCAGCCCAGTCCAGAGCTCAGAGATGAGGTATTGAAGAGTGTGTGGAATCTGGATCTGACCCCAAGGGTAGCCTTGGTTTTAGGGCAGTTGAATGTCGTAAATCTAATCCATTATCGAGTGTGAATATGGCATATTAGTAGAAATAACTAGTAATGCAGAGTCGTTTGATGTTTTTATGGCTGTACAGTATGGGTTTTGTTTTGTTTTTTTTTGTTTGTTTGTTTGTTTTAGACAGACACTGTAGCTGAGGCTGGCCTAGGTACCACTCACGGCTCCGCCTCCAGAGTGCTGGGATTGCAGGCATCAGCCACCATACCCAGCTGGCTATTTGACTGTTGTCAGACCAGGTGTCCCTTGTGTCCCTGAGCCCTTACTGTGGTCCTGGTCCTTGGAGGAGGTAGACCAGGAGCTATGGATTCTCTAGCCTAGGTCAGGAAAGAGTTTGTACAACCAGGCCCTGGGTCCTCAGCCTGGACTCCTGGGGCTCAGGCAATCAGGAAGTGCTGGTGACCAGGGACTCGATCAGACCTCATTGTTGTCAGCAATCTCCTCCAGGAGCTGTGTGTGGAGCCCGTCGTACCACAGCCTTCATGAAACCCTCCTGGACCTGCTTCTGGTCAACAGGGGTTCTTGTTCCCAGTCTCCTTCACAGCTTTACTTCTGTTTTAAGTGAACAGTGTGGCAGCTTAATTACCTTGCCTGAAAACACCCTCAGCTCGCAGGCTCCCAAGTTCTATTGCATTGCCAAGCTACTTTTGTATATATATATTTTCTTTTATTTTCTTTAAAAAAAAAAAAAAAGCCAGGCAGGCTTGAGTTTGTGTGTGATGAGGTTGTGTGTGTGTGTGTGTGTGTGTGTGTGTGTGTATGTGCAGGAGAAAAGCAACTTTTGTTTTAGATTTGGCTTTTCCTTCTCTCAGATGGGATTTGGTCTAGACTTTTTTTTTTTTTTTTTTTTTTCTTCAGTACACACATCTGTTCCCAAGGACTTAGGTATTTGGAAGTCTCTGCTTTAAAACTGGAAAGGAAGTGGGGCATACTGTCATGTGCGTGCCTGTACTCTCAACATTGCGGAGGCGGAAGCAGGATGGTCAGGTGTTCAAGGCCAGGTTGAGTTGCATGAGATTTTGTCTAAAAAACAAAAACCAAAAAGCTAGACCAAAGTAGAAAGGAGGCTCTGCCAGCGAGAGCCTGTGGGCCCTGGAATGGCTAGGCCCCTGTGGCTCGTCCTGCAGATGTGGGTCCTATCCAGAGGATGAAGCCCAGCCCGTGAGGCACTGAGAGGCTGCCTGCCTGAGAGCTCCCATCCCTGGGGTGTGGAGATGGGTGACTCCCAGCAGGATAGCTGCTGTGGATGAGGGGGTTCAGAGTTTAGAGTTCAGAGTTCAGAGTCAGGGTCCTGCCTGGCAGAAGCCACTCTTCTCTGCACCTACGTTCTCCCTCAGACTCCGGAAGCCTCCCTCCTTCCCTTGCTTCCCAGGACTCCAGCCCGCCCCTGTTTGTCTTTTTCTATCTCAGCTCTCGGTTGCACTCCTGCAGGTTTCCCCTTCTCCTATCCCTCAGGGTGGCCTGCAGCTTCTTAGCCCGCCCCACCCCCACCCTGTCGTGGCTCCTCGGCCATTTCTGATGTTTGTGGGCTTTTACAGCAAGACAGAGGAGAAGCAGAATGTTTGCATTATAAATCAGTGAACTATTGGGGTTCTTTCCCCATCCTTTCTCCTTCCATTTTGATGCTCCCCTTACTTTTTACAGTCTTACTTATTTTGATGTATTCGTGTGATTGACCACTACAGAGGTATAGATTTACATTATACAGTGATGTTTTTTTTTAGATTTATTTATTTATTATATGTAAGTACACTGTAGCTGTCTTCAGACACTCCAGAAGAGGGCGCCAGATCTCGTTACGGATGGTTGTGAGCCACCATGTGGTTGCTGGGATTTGAACTCTGGACCTTCGGAAGAGCAGTCGGGTGCTCTTACCCACTGAGCCATCTCACCAGCCTACAGTGATGTTTTAATGTATATGTATATATGAAATGACACCACAAGCTAAGAGATGCTTATCACTTCACATGGGCGTGTGTATGTGTGTGAGTGCTTATGATTGACTTTCTCAGGGCTGGAGAGATGGCTCACTGGTTAAGGGCTCTTGCTACTCTTATCAAGGACTCAGGATTGGTTCCCAGCACCTACACATCTGTTCCTCTAGTTTCAGGGAATCTGACGCCCTCTTCTGGCTTCCACGGGCACTGCACACATGTGGTGCAAACACTCATAACACATTAAAAAAAAATCCTAAAATAGGAAAAGGTCTTTCTCATGAGTTTTCAAGCCCACAGTGTATTATTTTGCCTGTAGTCATGCAGTACAGCAGGTCTATAGAATGTGTTCATCCCATCTATCATTTTTAAAAACATTTATTGATTCTTTGTGACTGTCACATCACCCCAATCCCACTCATCTCCCCATTCCTCCATCTCTGCCATCCACACTTGCAACAAAAAAACAAAACAAAACAAAAAACCCTATCTCTCTGTGGCAGCTGCAGTGTGTCACAGTGTGTCACACTGTACCCTTTTGCCCAAACATCTTTACTTGCAAATGTTCCATGGTCTGGTTTGAGGCCTCCGGCTTCTGCTATACCATCAATACTGGGTCCTCACTGGGACTCCTCTCGGATAGCCTGTTGTTGCTCCGAGTCATGGAGAGCCTACAGCTTTGGATCTGCAGGACTGGCCCCTTCACATGCTCCAGACATTCATAGACTCATAGATGGATTCGAAGTTGGACCGGACCAACTCAAAGCCCTGGATCTGGGCCTGGGTGGTGGCTCTCCTTCTCTCACACCGTTGGGGCCAGCTTTCCAGCACTTCCCTGGCAAGGACCCTGCTCACCTAAGGGCCAAAGCAAAGAGCAGGCCAGCTTTCACTCTCCTTACACCTCCAGGGCCAGCCCTCAGGCATCAGTAGGGTCCTAAGTGGCCTGGAGATAAGATGGGCCAGAGACACCAACACAGACCCCACTGCCGCAGGGCCATGGACCCAGACATGGTCCTCGGTGTCAGCACAGAGTCTCACCGTGGCCTCAGGTGGCCGAACAGGCTACTACATCAGG